>NW_027516619.1:0-55899 GCF_048772815.1 Callospermophilus lateralis
GAGTTATATATGCAATGGTATTATTAGGGTTACGGTTTATCGTGAAGAGTGAGTTTTGCTTCAAAAATGATTATGGAATCGAAAATAATGTGTTTAGAAAGAAGTCTAGTGAAAAGACCAGTAAAGAAACATGGAGGAATACATGTGTTCTGAAGTAGTAAGTAATTGAAAGTGAACCAAATGCCAAAAAAAATTTGTGAAGTTGTGGATGAAAAAATACATCCTATGATGTCCATAAACTGAAGAAATAGTAATGTACCAGTGTTGAGTAAAAATGAACTTCAAATTACACATCATGTCCCATAGCAATCTACTTGCATTAATGTTAAACTGGGTCAGTTACTGTAGAAATATTAGGATTTTTAAGCACCATCCACTGAACTTAGTTTTCAGTAGTAGGAAACCAAAATATATTTCAGGTGTATGAATATTACTGAGAATAATCTTGTGAAAATTTGAATTTAAATGAACATAAATGAATATGAATGAATTTAGGGAGTGTATAATAAGACACATATTTTTCATATTTTTTTAAAATCCGTAGAATATACACACACACACACGCCCACACACACACACACATGCACACACACACACACATTAATATTTAGCAATATATATGCCAATCGATATTCATCATGAAATATAATTCATTCACAAATCCAAAAATATTCATTTTACTGAACATGGATTTATGTATAGTGTTTTTCACTAGGAAGCTCACCCATAGGTGGAATTTTCAGTTCCATCATTATTTAGGGAGAGTCATCTCTTCTCACAATTTTTATATTCCAAAGTCAGTGATCTTACAAGAATGTACGTGTGATACCAGGTAGGATATTGTATATGCATAAAAAAATTACATGTGCTGAATAGGATACAGAGAAAGGGAGACAGGAATTTACATATGTGATAACTTTAAAAAATCATGGAGAAATATTAAAATGAAAAGTTTACTAAATTTAAAACACATACTCTTGATAAAGAGGAAGACAAATACAAATATACACCATGCTTCCTATAAAAGGACTGTACTTCTATTCAGTTAGGTTTTTTTTTTTCTCCATGATATTAGGATTAGTAGTCAGAGTCTAGTAGGGTATGGGTTAGTGTCAGGGATTCAGTATTTCAAATGGAAAATAGGAAAATGGATCTAATGTGTATGCAAACATGTGATACACAAAAATCTTCCCTCTCTTATCCAGAACAATACCTTGACATAACCATCGCTAAAAGTAAGACACAATTAGAGGAGAGGAGTTAGAAAACCTGTGAATACATATGTGGAATGAAAAATGCTCAGGAGTTCACAACACTGGAGGTGGTAAAACAGTTTACAAAAGTATGGGAGAGGGTAAACACTCCAGAAACATGGAGCTGTGCTGACCTAAAGACTTATTGAGAAACTTCCTCTGAGGTTAGGCACAAGTAATATATGTATGGCAATATGTAAATCAATGGTTCTGCAACTGATGTGATTCTGCAATCTGTATATGGAGTAAAAATGGGAGCTCATATCCCACTTGAATCAAAGTGTGAAATTTGATATATCAAGAAGTATGTACTGTTTTGAACAACCTACAATAAAAATTAATTAAAAAAAGAAAAAGAAATATATGTAATTGTCAGGAGATTTAGCTTCGTTTGTAGTGACACCAAAAATCTGGGTCTGCATCTATGTGACCTGGAGGACATGGTTCTTTATTTTGTAATGAACATGAGGCAGCAGGTCTGAAATCTCCCTTTGTAGGTAAACTGTTGCTACTGGGAGCTATGTGTCTTCCCGTGTGGTCTGTGAAGCCATTTGGTCATCCTCCACTTTTCAGGGTGTTTCTTACTGCTGCACTGGGAATTTGGTATTTGCTTCATGAAATGCAATATGTTAAACTGGGACACAATGCTGGAGGGAGTTCTGTCATGTGTGGTTGGTCAGGGTCGGCAAGAGAATGTACGAACCAGGCTTCTATCCCACATAGCTTTCCCCTTGACTATAGCAACCTGATTCTGAACATTGCCCTGAAACCTCTACATATAACAAGATGCCTTTACATATAAAGGTCTGCTGCCTGCACCATGTCAGTCGCAAGATTTGGAAGCCAATGGAAGATCCAGGTGGTCCTACCAAAAATATTTATTTACACACCTATAGTCCACTGCTCTACGCCCACTACCCATCAGGCTCCAACTTACTGGCATCTCTGTTCTACACCATTTTCACGAAACTCAGTCAATCAAGGCACTGTTTGTTATACTCATGATCAGCAACAGGATATCTTAAGGTTATCCAGTGCCACCTGGTCATGGGGATTTCAAAAATTTCATGGTATTAATCTAGTCATTTTTCAAGGATGAAGTTGGAGGCACTGTGAGTTTCATTTAATTCAGGAACCATTAAATGGTGAGGAAGCTCATTTCAATGAAAGCTCTGGAGAACACTCTCAGGCAAGCCTTCCCAAAGAGTGGCCAAAAGGACACATGAATCCAGGCCCATTGAGGTATACAATGTGAGGTCCATGTGTGTTTGGACTCTCAACTATGGCTACCAAGTCTTTAAGAATTAAATCATGTGATATCCTGGCTCAGAATCCCTGAGCTCTGTGGAAAGCCATCCTGGGCCTAGATGTCAGTTTCCAAAAGCGATTCTCATGCGTGGTCTCCTAAAATCCCAACACTATTCATGGCAATACTTCTCTGAGGTCAGTTCCAGAACTCAGTCTCTAAGGGGAATCACACCAGAGTTCAAGCCCTGGTGGACCCAGTCATCTCTTCCAACTACCACACAAATTACCACAATTAAAACAAGAACCCTCCCATATGGCCCTCATCTTCTTTCATATAGACACTCATCATAATCTGGCTGGAGGTTTCCATGAGGGGTGCAGACCAAGACAGTGTCCCAAATAAGCTCCTTTGCCCCTCATTTGCCTAAAGTCAAGGTGGCCTGGACACCCATCCTGTGAACCAAAAGTGATCAAATAGGCCTGCCGTTAATAACTCTCCAATTTGAGGACTACTGTCTGTGGGGTTTAGATTCTTTATGTGAATTTTAGTCATGAGAAAACCCAAGCACAATGGGCTAGCCTCTGCAGGTTTTGTAGAACTCTTTCGACCCAAAGGATCCCATTCTCACTTGATGGAAGTCAGGAACCTTACAGAGGAAGTCGAGAGACTTCCTCCCAATAATTGCTCTTTTGGCGAATTTTCTTTTGGATGCACACATGGTAACTTTCTTTAGATCCATCAGGTGCTGAGAATCTAAGCCACAGCCACACACAGGGCCAAGGGCCTGATTCAGACACATCCCTTTCCAAAGCAATTAAGGAAAGTGCCACAGGTATGCCCATTCATTTCCATTTGAAAACTGTTTTCTTCAGGCTTCACAAAGGGGTGGCCTGAGGCAAAGAACTTCCTGACATTCAGGGCAACAGAACAATAGGTAAGCAAAAGGCCGAAAGCAGGGTTTCTGCACTGAGACTTTCCTGGTCACACTGATATCTGAGTTTTCTGAGATGCTCGCCATCCCCTACAGCTATCCAGTACATGGCCATGTCACAGAGCTTGTAGGTGGTACATATCTTGGACACAAAACCATGGGCCTATTCTTGAGATTGGCCGGAATTCAGGACGAAAATAGAAACTTAGGAAGGTAGCAGGTGTTGCTCATCGATAAGGCAAGCTACAGTCCATTCATAAACGGGGCAATATGAATGCTGAGAAGATTTCTACTAGACACGACACATCCATTGATGGATTCTCTTTTCTAATGTCTACAACCACGGAAACAGTGGAATACACAGACATAGAAACACTCGCCCTGTGAAAAGACTTACTAGAAACAGTCCACTTCAAATGAAACAAACCGACTGTCCTACCTATTCTCAGAAAATGAGACAAAACCACAAACCCACAACCACACCCACAAAGGCACCTCCTTCCCCTAAGTAGGGCTGTGACTATCCAGAGTGTCCTCTGACTTGTGGGCCATAATATGTTCCCCCAAAATGGCCTTTCCTGTCTCAGATCTTGTCTCCTTGGCCAACTCTGTGAACTTCTTAGGAGCCAACGGTGAGCTACTACCTGCTTTCTCATGAAAAGCCCTGCATCCGAGCTTTCCTGGCATTTGGCCTTCCTCACATCTGTAGGTACCAAAAAATACTGACCCTGTCCTTGGTAAATCCAAACAAGTGAGACCACTGGGACTGGGACTGGGACTGGCTCTGTGTGCCTGGCTTCCTGGATCCCACGTTCAGAGAGTTCCATCACCAAGAAAGTGAGGTGAGGTCACTTCCTTCCTGAACTGAATGAGGGCACTGTCTTGGCAGCCACTTTGTCCTAACTGTTGCTTCCAAGGGTCCCAAGAAATTGAGGCCGCCCCTACTTCCTGTGACATTTTCACAAGTTAGAATGGTATATCAACCAAAGGCACCCAGGAATAGATCTCCACAGAGGCCTGGTTTGGTCCATGATCTCTACATTAAAAAAAAATCTGATTCAGACACAACCTTTTATCCTGACCGGGTTATTTGCCATGGAAGATGACTTTTGGTCTCTCAGGTCCTTTATTGCTTCCTACATCTTCTCCAGGGATCATTTCTGCATGGACCTTTGAGGTTCTCAGCAGGTGGAAGTTTTTCTACATTTCTGTATTGTAATATCAACTCCTTCCCTGCTCTTCTGTAAAGTTAGATTGAGGGAACAGTGTCCGGTTATGGTTAAAAACATGCTCGATTTGGGTTAGAAATCATTTTCCTGGATGAATGATCGTATTGGGAACTTGCTATGTGTAGAAGAATATATAGGTGAAATAAATATATAAAAAAAGAAATTTAAGTCTGATTTGAAGCCCAGAAGGGCATTGGGCCCTTGATAGTGATACGTGGTGTTGAATTACGTTCTGCAGAGTTGTCTCAGATAAATCGATATACAATGGCATAGCAGATTGTACGTTGCATGAATTAATGTAGAAGGAACATCAAGTCAAAAAGGCATAGTCAGTAGTGAAAGGTTAATAAAATTAATAAAATAGGTACTTGTCACTTCCTGTTTTTCTGTATGCTTAACAAAACACTGTTGAAATCTTGAGAAATGTTTGCTAATCTTGTTCTAGAATGTACTGTTCCCAACAGCCGAACTGCAGAATGTACTCCCTCACTCGGTGTCATGCAAACTACCCACTCGCCCTTACCCATCACTGAACTTCCCTCTCTTCCCTCTCCAAGGAAAGTATATAAGCTCTGCTTAAGCTGTTCTCAGAGGTCTCTGCTCTATTTAATTTAGCTCTGAGCTCCAGCATGCTGGACCACAAATAAACCCTTTGCTGTTGCATGAGACAGTCTCTTGGTAGTATCTTCCTCTGACACTCGCCTGACCTTTACATATTGAGGTTCCACTGAGTTCCAGCAGTGGCGGATGAGAGACGCCAACGGGCTCCTCTCGGAGCAAGTAAGGCGCCTCTTTCTGGTTTCAGGTTTCTTGTTAGGGCTTGGCAAAATTGCTGGCGATGAAGAGCCTGGGCTCTCTCCGACGGTGGCTGAGAGACATGTCACAGAGACAAAGGGCACCTCTCTGGAGGACCCCGCAGAGAACTCGGGAAATCAAGGAACAATAGTCTTCTCGACTCAGTGATATTTTCTTTTAGATTCGTTATTGCCATACCATTGGGTTTTGCCGGCTACTCATTCCTGGTCTCAGTGTTGGACGTTCATTTCCTGTCTTTATGGTCTTGTCTTATCTGTGTCGTGTGTCCTTGCTTTTACTGTTTGAGGAACTTTCATTATGGAACAGAGCACGTCAATGCCTCTGTCCCTGACCCTTGATCACTGAACCAAAGTCCGCTTAAGGGCTCAGAATCTTTCTATTTTTAGTAAAACGCTGGACCTGGCAGAATCTCTGTGCCTCAGAATGGCCCATCTTTGGAGTCGTATGGCCCCTAGAAGGATCTTTCTACTTCCCACTAATTTAAAAAGTCAGAGGTATTGTCTTTCAGCCAGCGCCACATAGCCATCCGGATCAACAGCCATATATCTTAACTTGGCAGGACCTCTGCAAATCTCCTCCTCCATGGGTGAAGCCTTTCCTTGCCCCTACCTCTGCTCCTACTCCTTCCCCCATGATCTCTCAAACCCTCTCAACCTCCTCCTCCTCCACCCTCTGTTCTCCCTGAGTCACAGATTTGACTCTACTGGACTCTTCTCCCCCTCCTTATCCCCTGCCCTCGTCCCCTAACACACAACACACTCTAAGTGATTCCGCTGCTGCTGACTAAGCCTCTCTACCATTGGAGGAAGCTAAGCCGGTAATAGGATCTGACAATGGACCGATGTTCATGACCCAGGTAAGTCAGGGGTTAGCCAGGAACCTGGGGATTAATTGGAAGTTAAATTGTGCTTATAGACCACAGAGTTCAAGACAAGTAGAAAGAATGAATAGAACCATTAAAGAGACCTTAACGAAATTAAGCTTAGAGACCAGCATAAGATTGGACTATGCTCCTGCCTTATGCAATGTTTCATGCAAGAAAAAATCCCTTTGTTTCTTTGAGTAACCTTACCACATGTGAAATTCTTTATGGTGGCCCTCCTCCAGTAGGGGACCTAAGCCCAACTGTAAGACCTAAAGATCCTTTCCACACCCCCTTGCTTGACAGACTTAAAGATCTTGAAAGAACTCAGTAATACCTGTGAAAACAGCTGGCCACTGCCTACCCAACTGGGAACCAGGGATTCCACATCCATATCAAGTAAGAGATTTCATCTATGTAAGATGATATCAGGTGTCATCCCTGGTACCCCGCTGAAAAGGACCATACCAGGTGCTATTATAACACCTACAGTGGTAAACGTAAACAGAATCACTTCCTGGATCCATACCTCTCATCTCAAGCCTGCCGCCTATACAGAATCTTTCTGGAAACTGAAAAAGACTGGTAACAGTTTCAAATTGTGTATTGGCAATGTGAATAAGGTTATATACTCTCCCCTTGGCTACAAGTAGTCCTAACCCTCATCAGCCCATTAAGCAGTGATGGCTGATCACAAATCCTACTGGAAAAGAAGTATGGTCTATCTCGCATACAGCCCCCTTAGGGACCTGGTGGCCATCTCTCCACCCAGACATTTGTTAGCTGGCTATAGGTATTTCCTATTGTGATATCCCTGATGAAGAGGATCCCACTAAAATACCATTAAATCCCTTCTGTACCATAGATAATGGAAACAAACATTATGGATGTAGGGACACGCGAGCCAGATGCAGATTGGCTAGTCTAGATTACTAAGTTTGCCTGGCAGACTATCAAAGCCACAAAGAGTAATGGCTGTGTGGGGGAAAAGCCGACTTTTTCTGTATGTCATGGAAATGTGTGCATACAGGGGCTGCCTGATGAAACCCCAATTCTTCATCAAATTCAGTACACAGCATTGGCCACATTACCAATTAGACAACCAAAAACTATGGCACCCAGATGGGTCTCTAGATCCTCAAATTTTGCGTGACCTTTTTAACTTCTGCAAGTGCTCAAAAGAGTGAAAGGAAATTCCCCTAAGTGGAAGCCTTTTCCCTCCCTCACTCACATCCTGAACTATGCTTCTCCAATAGATCATTATCCTCAGCCTTCTGCTCCAGACCCTCTGATGTCACTCCCATCTCAGCAACTTGATTTCTCCCCTCCAATAACAAGATCAGAAACCCAAAGCTCCACCAGTTCTCAGACCATCGGCCCCTTGCTGAGGTAGCAGGTACATAGGTACCGCTCCACCGACTCATTCCTCTCATCTCCTGTCAGTGCCCTCAGCGGGTCCCACCAGGTCCTCTTACCAGCTAACCCAATGCTCAAACGAGCTGAGGAGAGCCCTGAGACCCTTATCCAAGATGTAATATAATTGGCCTTTAAAGTTGCTTTGTCATCACTGAAAACAGGTTACTAAAATTTAAAGTCCCTCACAGGATTTTGGGATCCTCACTCCCGTCTTTCACTCTGCTCTACCTGATCTACTGCTCAAGTTTGCTGCTAGGAAATTCCCAATACCCTTTCGCATTATTCTTTTACATCTCTCTTTTCCCTCATTCTCAGATCCTCGGAGGTGCTCTCAGCCCCACCTTCCCCGTCTTTCCCCCTCTGTACCAGGCCCACAGAAAAGTCTTAAATGACCTTCTTCAGAAGTCTTCACCATGGCTGAGTTTTGAACTTTCAGCAAAACAGTCCCAATAAAGACTTTAATGTAGATAAACTTTCTCTTTCGTATTGCCCTGTTCTACTTGGCCACTGGCTAAAAATCTCAGTACTTCTAAGCTAGACAACCCCTAACTAGTTTTTCACAAAATATGTGAACAAGTCCTCTGGCCTTCAGCTGGGGCTTCACAGAGATGGCTACATTTCTAAGATAAAGAAATTACCAACCGGGCTCCATGGTAACAGCTGGCAGGGGGAAAATAAGAAATGGAAGAAAAAGCTCTCCTCCTCCCAGGTGTCCTTGAAAAGTTAACTTGCCCAGAACAGAAGGAAAAACAGAAACAAATACTGCTTTTTTAAACTTCTGAAGACTGTGAACTTCTGAGCCCCATCCCTTATATGTTGGGTACAAAATTCTGAAACTACCTAAACTTGAGTTTCAGGGGATTAATTGATTACAATAGAAGCAATGCCCTCTGAATCCGGTTGCAACCAAATAGGACTGTTTCCCTCTCTTGAGTGCTATCTTAGGTGCCTTGCTTTGTCAGTGCCTACAACAGCATAATTCTATATACTTAAACATCGTTTATGTTTTCATGAAATGATCAAGATATGTGATAAATTGTGTAATGGTGCAGATGTTTCCCAGAGTGCTCTATCATGACGCAGGTTCATTTGAAGATCAAATAGGGGGGGCATACAACCGGTTCCACTGGGAACATATATCCCTCACTTTAGCCATCCTATTAGGACTAGGAGTTGCTGCACGGGTGGGCAGAGGAACCAGTGGCATTGTCCATGGGACACAAAAGATGACCCAATTAGAAGCAGCAATAGAGCAAAAGTAAGATATTAGAAACCTCCTTCAGGGCTTTGCATGAAACTTTAACCTCTCTCTCTGAAGTTGTTTTACAGAACAGTTGAGGGTTGGACCTCCTCTTCATTAGAGAAGGGGGCCTTTGTGCTGCATTGAGGGAAGAATGTTGTTTTTATGCTGACTATACTGGAGTCGTAATAAAATCTATGAGTAAATTTAAAAGACACCTTGAAGAGCATCAACAAGTGAGAGAGGGCCCAAAAGGTTGGCTTGAGTCTTGGTTCACACAGTCCCCCCGGTTAACTACGTTTTTATCAACCCTGGCCGGTCCAATAATAATCCTCATATTATTGCTAACTATAAAACCCTGTTTGCTCAACCGTGTAATATCTTTTCTCCAGGCTCAAATTGGAGGAGTTAAACTTATGGTAATACCCCACTAGCAGACATTGAATGTGACACCCTCCAATGATCATTTTTATGAATAAAATTAGCCAGAAGAAGAAGTGGGGAATGAAATATAAATAAAATAGGTACTTGTCACATCTTGTTTTTCTGTATGCTTAACAGAACACTGTTGAAATCTTGAGAAATGTTTGCAAAACTTGTTCCCAGAATGTTCTATCCCCAGCTGCCAAATTGCAGAATGTACTCCCTCTCCCAGTTGCATGCAAACTGCCCACTCGCCCTGACACATCAATACAATTCCCTCCCTTCTCTCTCCAGGGAAAGTATATAAGCTCTACTTCAGCTATTCTCAGGGCTATCTGCACTATTCAGGTGAGCTCTGAACCCCAGCATTCTGGACACCCAATAAACCCTTTGATGTTGCATGAGATAGCCTGTTGGTAGTCTCCTCCTCTGAAGCTCGCACCACGTTTACTTGGATGATTGAATGTAGAAGAGAACATCCAGTCAAAAAGGGATAGTCTGTAGCATTAGGAAGATAGTAAGTTTAGGAAGAAGGGTGAGTATAAGATTTGGAACAAAAGTTTCTTAGCAATAGGATTTCGATTAGAGAGTGAATGTAAATGTCAGCACAAGTGAAGAGTCAGTCACAATGATGAAGTGGGGAAAATATGTAGGAAAGCATATATCAATAGAGACATTACAAAATCAGGCAGAGTATAAAGTGTGTGATAGGATTAGACATTTTGAACAGGGTTGAGTTTAAATATATAATCTTAGGAAGAAACAAATATGTAGTCACAAATAGGATTGACATTTGAGAGCATTGGGCAAATTTCAGGTGGATGAATATTTTGAGAATAATCTTGTGAATAGTTGATTATAAATCCACATACATGAACATGAATGAATTTAGGGAGTGAATATAAGACACATATATTTCATATTTTGAAAAATCTGGAGAGTGTGTATATATATATATATATACATATATATATATATATATATATATATATATATATATATATATACACATATATATACATATACATAAAACACACACACAGACAAAAAAGTAGCAATATATATGTCAATCAAAATTCATTATAAAATATATACCGTCCACAGATCTAAAAATATTCATTTTACTGAACATGGATTTATGTATAATGCTGTTCAACTAGCAAGCTCACCCATAGGTTGAATATTCAGTTCCAACAGGGTTTAGTAGGAGTGATCTCTTCTAACAATTTGTATCTGCCAAGTCAGCCACCTCACAAGAATGTACGTGTGGTACCAGATAGGAATCTATATGTGCATATAAGAATACAGAGAAAGGGAGACAGGAATTCACATATTTGTTAACCTTAAAAATACTAGGACAACTATTTCAACAAACAATTGACTAGATTTATAACTCCAACTCTGTATCATGCAAAAGGCAAGTCCATCTATACACCATGCCTACTCTGTACTGCTTGTATTTCTATTCTTTATGGGTTATTTTTCTCCATCATATTAGGATTAGTAGTCAGAGTCTGGTAGGGTATGGGTTAGAGTCAGGTATTCAGTATTTTGAATTGAAAATAGGACACTGAATCCAATGTGTATGCAAATATATGCTACGGAAAAATCTTCCCACTCTCCTCCAGAACAATGTCTTGACATTACCTTCACCCCAAGTAAGACACAATTAGAGGAGAAGAGTTAGAAAATCTGTGAATACATATCTAGAATGGAAAATGCTCCAGATTTCACATCTTTGGAGGTGGTAGAGGAGTTTCCAAAAGTAAGAGACAGGGTAAACACTCCACAAACATGGAGCTCTGCTGGCCAAAAGACTTTTTGAGAATCTGCCTCTGAGGTTGGGCACTTGAAATATATGTTGTTGTCAGGAGCTTTAGCTTTATTTGTAGTGAAACCATCAAAGCTGGATCTGCATCTATGTGACCTGGAGGAAATGGTTACTTATTTTCAAATAAAAATGAGGCAGCAGTGATGAATTCTCTTTTTGTAGGTAAACTTTGGCCACTGAGGGCTAAGGGTCTTCCCGTGTGGACTGTGAAACCAATGGTCATCCTCAAATTTTCGTGGTGTTTCTTGCTGCTGCACTGGGAGTTTGGTATTTGCTTCATGAAATACAACGAGTTCAAATGGGACACAGTGCTGAAGGGAGTTCTGTCAGGTGTGGTTGGCAGGGTCTCCAGGAGAATGCACCAACCAGGGTTCTATCTCAAGTAGCTTGCCCCCTTGACAATAGCAACATGATACTGAACATTGCCCTGAAACCTCTCCATATAAAAATATGCCTTTACATATATGGGTGTGATGGTTGCACCATGTCAGTCACAGCCATTTGGAAGCCAATGGAAGATCCACATGGCCCCACCACAGATGTTTTATCACACATTTGCATAACACAGCTCTAGGCCCACTACTTACCAGGCCCCAACTTACTGGCATCTCTGTTCTACACCATTTTCATGAAACCCAGTCAATCAAGGCCCTGTCTGGTATACTCATGATCATCAACAGGACATCAAAGGTCCTCCAGTGCCAGCTGGTCATCGGAATTTCTAAAATTTCATGGTAATTATCTAGCATTTTTTCACAGATGCATTTGGAGGCAATGTTGGTTTCAATTCATTCAGGAACCATTAAATGGTGAGGAAGCTAATTTCAGGGAAATCTCTGGAGCACTCTCACAGGCAAGTCTACCCAAAGAGTGGCCAAAAAGTCACATGAAGCCAGGCCCATTGAGGTCTACAAAGCAAGGTCCAAGTGTGTTTTGAATCTCAATTATGCCTGCCAAGTCTTTCAGAATAAAATCATGTAATATCCTGGCTGTGATTCCCAGTGTTCTGTGGAAAGCCACTCTGGGCCTTGATCCCAGATTCCAATGGCAATTCTCATTCATGGCCTCCTAAAATCCCAACACAATTCATGTCAATACTTCTCTGAGGTCAGTTCCAGAACTCAGTCTCTAAGGGGAATCACAGCAGAATTCAAGCCCAGGTTTACCCAGTCATCTCTTCCAACTGCCACACAAATGACCACAATTATAACCAAAACACTCCTACATGGCCCTCATCTTCTACCATAAAGATACTCATCATAACATCTGGATGGAGGTTTTCATGAGAGGCACATCCCAAGACAGTGTCCAAAATAAGATCCCTTGCCCCTCATTTGCCGAATGACAGGGTGGCTTGGACACCCTTCCTGTGAACCAGGAGTGATCAAATAGGCCTGCCCTTAATACTGCTTCGCTTCTCCAATTTGAGGCTCTCTGACTGTGGGGTCTAGATTCTTTTTGTGAATTGGAGTCATGAGAAAAGCCAAGCCCCTCTGCAGAGATTTGAAGAACTCATTTCACCCAAAGAATCCATATTCTGACATGATGGATTTCAGAAACCTAACAAAGGAAGGCAATATAATTCATGCACATTGATTGAACGTTTTTCCATTTTGGTTTAGATGCACATATGGGATCTTTCTTTACTTCCATCAGGTGCTGAGAATCTAAGTCACAGCCTAAAACAGGGCAAAGGGCCTGAATCAGACACATCCTTTTCCAATGAAATTAAGCAAAGAGCCAGAGGTGATGCACATTCATTTCCATTTGAAAACTGTTTTCTTCAGGCTTAACAAAGGGGTTGCATGAGACAAAGACCTTCCTGATATTCAGGGCAACAGAACAATAGGTAAGCAAAAGGCCCAAAGCAGGGTATCTCCACTGAGACTTTCCTGGTCACACTGATATCTGAGTTTTCTGAGATGCTGGCCATTCCATTCAGGTATCCAGTACATGGCCATGTCAAAGACCTTGGATTTGGTACATATCTTGGACACATAACCATGAGCCTATTCTAGAGAGTGGCCAGAATTCAGGAAGAAAACAGGGACTTAGGAAGGTATTAGGTGTTGCCCGTGCATAAGGCAAGCCACACTCCATTCATAAATTGGGCAGGATGAATGCTGGGAAGCTTTATACTAGACATGACACATCCATTGCTGCATTCTCTTTTCTCATGTCTACTACCACAGGCACAGTGGGATACACAGACATGGAAACACTCACCTCTTCAAACGACTTACCGGAAACAGTTCACTCCAAAACAAACAAACCGCCATTCCTACCTATTTTCAGAACATGAGACAAACCACAAACCCACACCCACTCCCAAAAAGGCACCTCCTTCCCCATAGGTGTATGACTAACCAGAGTGTCCTCTGACTGGTGGCCTTACTCTGTTCTTCCGAAATGGCCTGTCCTCTCTCAGATCTGTTTTCCTTGGCCAACTCTGTAAAGTTGTAAGGAAAAAGTGGAGAGCCACTACCTGCTTTCTCAGGAAAGCTCCCTATTCAGAGCTCTCCAGGCATTTGGTAATCCTCATTTCAGTAGGTACCAAGAATGACTGACTCTATCTTTGGTAAATCCAAACAAGTGAGCCCACTGGGACTTGGACTGGGACTGTCTCTGGGTGCCTGGCTCCTTGGATACAAAGTTCAGAGAGTTCCATCACCAAGGAAATGAGGTATGTCACATTCTTTGGAACTGAATGAGGTCACTGCCTTGGCAAAGGTATATCTTATGATGTGCAAAAACTGAAGAAATAATAATGTACCAGTGTCGAATACAAATGAATGACAAATTACATATCATGTCCCATAGGAGTCTACTTGCATTGATGTTAGACTGGGTCAGTTACTGTAGAATAATTAGGATTTCTATGCACCATTCACTGAAGTTAGTTTTCAGTACTAGGAAACAAATATGTATTTCAGGTGGATGAATATTTCTGATTATAATCTTGTGAAAAGTTGATTATAAATCCACATACATGAACATGAATGAATTTAGAGAGTGTATATTAGACACATATATTTCATATTTTGAAAAATTTGGAGAGTATATCTATATCTATATCTATATCTATATACACACACACACACACAAACACACACACACAACACTCACAGACATTAAAAAGTACCAATATAAATGCCAATCGAATTCATCAGTAAATATATATCATCCACAAATGCAAAAATATTTATTTTACTGAACATGAGTTAATGTATAATGTTGTTCTACTAGGACGCTCTCCTATAGGTTGAATTTTCATTTCCAACAGCATTTAGGAGGAGTGAACACTTCTCACAATTTGTATCTGCCAAGACAGCCACCTCACAAAAATGTACGTGTGATACCTGGTAGGATTCTATATATGCATATAAATATACATGTGTGAATCGGCTACAGAAAAGGGAAACAAGAATTCACATATTTGTTAAGTTTAAAAACACATGGAGAGTATTTCAATTAAAATTTGACTAGATTTATAACTCCTCCCTTATATAATGCAAATGTCAAGTCCAACAATACAACATGTCTCCTCTGAAGTGCTTGTATTTCTATTGTGTTGGGTTAATATTCTCCATTATATTAGGATGAATAGTCTGAGTCTACTAGGTATGGGTTAGTGTCAGGGATTCAGTATTTCGAATGGAAAATTGGAAAATGAATCCAATGTGTATGTAAATATATGCTGCACAAATATCTTCCTGCTCTCATCCAGAACAATGCCTTGTCATTACCTTCACCCCAAGTAAGACACAATTAGAGGAGAAGAGTTACAAAATCAGTGAATACATATCTGGAATGGAAAATGCTCAGGAGTTCACAACCTTGGAGGTGGTAGAGCAGTTTCCAAAACTAAGGGACAGGGTAAAACACTCCACAAACATGGAGCTCTGCTGCCCTAAAAATTTTTTGAGAAACTGCCACTGAGTTTTGCACTTGAAATATGTGTTGTTTTCAGGAGATTTGGCTTCCTCTGTAGTGAGAACATCAAAGCTGGGTCTGAATCTATGTGACCTGGAGGACATGGTTTCTTATTTCCAATGAACTAGATGAAGCAGTGCTGAATCCTCTCTTTGTAGGTAAACTGAGGCCACTGGGGACTAAGTGTCTCCCCGTGTGGACTGTGAAGCCATTTGGTCCTCTTCCACTTTTTGTGGTGTTTTTGCTGCTGCACTGTGAGTTTGGTATTTGTTTCACGAAATGCTAGGAGCTAAACTGGGACACAGTGCTGGAGGGAGTTCTGTCACGTGTGGTGGGTCAGGGTCTGCAAGAGAATGCACCAACTAGGCTCCTATCTCTCACAGCTTGCCCCATTGCCCCCTTGTCCATATCAACCTGATTCTTAATTTTCCTCTGAAAACTCTCCATGTAACAAGATGCCTTTACATACAAGGGTCTGCTGGCTGCACCATGTCAGTTACAAGCCATTTGGAATCCAATGGTAGATCCACATGGCCCTACCACGGATGTTTTATCAAACACCTCCCTACCACTGCTCTAGACCCACTACTCAGCAGGCTCCAACTTACTGGCATCTCTGTTCTACACCATTTTCATGAAACTCAGTAAGTCAAGGCACTGTCTGGTATAATCATGATCAGCAACAGGACATGCAATGTTTCTCCAGTGCCACCTGGTCATAGGAATTTCAAAAATTTCATGGTATTTATCTAGCCATTTTTCAAGCATGAAGTTGGAGGCACTGTGGATTTCAGTTCATTCAGCAAACATTAAATGGTGAGGAAGCTCATTTCAATGAAATCTCTGGAGAACTCTCACAGGCACGGCTTCCCAAAGAGTGGACAAAAGGTCACATTAGGCCAGGCCCATTGAGGTCTACAATGTGAGGTCCATGTGTGTTTTGACTCTCAACTATGGCTGCCATTTCTTTAAGAATAAAATCATGTTATATCCTTGCTGAGATTCCCAGGCCTCTGTGGAAATCCACCCGGGGCCTAGGTCTCAGTTTCCAAGAGCGACTTTCATGTGTGGCCTCTTAAAATCCCAACAAAATTCATGGCAATGCTTCTCTGAGTTCAGTTCCAAAATCCAGTCTCTAAGGGGAATCACACCAGAGTTCAACCCCACGTGGACCCACTCATTTTTTCCAATGCCACACAAATGACCAAAATCAAAACCAAAACACTCCCACATGGCCCTCATCTTATTCCATATAGTCAATCATCTTAACCTCTGGCTGGAGGTTTCCATGAGGGGCGCAGCCCAAGACAGTGTCCAAAATCTGCTCGTTTGCCCCTCATTTGCCTAAAGTCAGGGTAGCCTGGACACCGTTTCTGTGAACCAGGAGTGAACAAATAAGCCTGCCTTTAATACTTCTTTGTTTCTCCAATTTCAGGCCTACTGATATTAGGTATCAATTCTTTAGGTGATTTAGAGTCATGTGAAAACACAAGCACCTCTGCGGGGCTTTGAAGAACTCATTTGACCCAAAGAATCCCTATTCTCATTTGATGGAGTGCAGGAACCTAACAGAGGAAGGCAAGAGACTTCATCCACAATGAATGATATTTTTTACCATTTTGGTTTTGGAAGCTCACATGGGATCATTCTTAAGATCTATCAGGTGCTGAGAATCTAAGTCACAGCCACACACAGGTCCAAAGGCTGATAAAGACACATCTCTTTCCAAAGCAATTAAGCAAAGAGCCACAGGTGAGGCCCATTCATTTCCATTTGAAAACTGTTTTCTTCAGGCTTCACAAAGGGGTGGCATGAGGCAAAGACCTTCCTGACATTCAGTGAAACACAACAATAAGTAAGCAAAAGGCCCAAAGCAGGGTTTCTGCACTGAGATTTTTCTGGTCACACTGATATCTGAGTTTTCTGAGATGCTCGCCATTCTCTTCAGCTATCCAGTACATGGCCATGTCACAGAGCTTGGCACTGGTACATATTTTGGACACAAATCCATGAGCCTATTCTGGAGAGTGGCCAGAATTCAGGAAGAAAACAACAACTTAGAAAGATAGCAGGTGTTGCACATCGATAAGACAAGCTGCAGTCCATTCATATATTGGGCAGGATGAATTATGGGAAGATTTATACTAGACAGGACACATCCATTAATGCATTCTCTTTTCTAATGTCTACAACAACAGACACAGTGGGATACACAGAAACAGAAACACTCGCCGTGTCAAATGACTTACTAGAAACTGTCCACTCCAAACCAAACAAACCGCCTATCCTATCTATTCTCAGAACATGAGACAAAACAACAAACCCACACCCACTCCCACAAAGGAACCTCCTTGCCCCAAGTAGGTCTGTGACTATCCGGAGTGTCCTCTGACTGGTGGGCCATACTATGTTCCCCCGAAATGGCCTGTCTTCTCTCAGACATTCTTTCCTTGACCAACTCTGTGAAGATGTCAGGAAAAAGTGGTTAGCCACTACCTGTTTTCTCAGGAAAGGTCCATCTTCAGAGCTCTCCTGGCATTTGGCCATCCTCACATCATTAGGTACCAAGAAAACTGACTCTGTCCTTGGTAAATCCAAACAATTGAGCCCACTGGGACTGGGACTGGGACTGGGACTGCCTCTGGGTGCCTGGCTTCTTGGATACCAAGTTCAGAGAGTTCCATCACCAAGGAAATGAGGTATGTCACATTCTTTGGAACTGAATGAGGTCACTGCCTTGGCAACCACTTTGTCCTAACAGTTGCTTCCAAGGGTAACATAAGATGGAGTTTGCCCCTACTTCCTGTGACACTTTCATAAGGTAGAATGTATATCAACCATTGGCACCCGGGAACAGCTCTCCACTCAGGCCTGGTTAGGTCCATCTTCTCTACAATAAGAACAGAGAGATTCAGATTCAGACACATCCCTTCATCCTGACCAGGTTGTTTGCCATGGAAGATGACTTTTGCTCTCTCAGGTACTTCATACCTGCCTACAACTTCTCCAGGTATCATTTGTGCATGGACATTTGACGTTCTCATCAGGTGGAAGGTCCCCAACTTTCCTGTATTGTAAGAACCACTCTGACAGCTCTTTTGCCCATTTTGGTTTGGGATGCACACATGGGATTTTTCTTTAGACCCATCATGTGCTGTGAATCTAAGCCACAGCCTCACATAGGGCTGAGAGGCTGATTCAGAAACATCCATTTCCAAAGCAATTAAGCAAAGAGGCACAGGTAATGACCATTCTTTTCCATTTGAAAACTATTTTCTGCAGGCTTCACAAAGTGTGGCCTGAGGCAAAGACCTTCCTGACATTCAGGGCAACAGAATAGGTAAGCAAAAGGCCCAAAGCAGGGTTTCTCCACTGAGACTTTCTTCGGCATACTGATATCTGAGTTTTCTGAGATACTCGCCATTCCCTTCAGCTATCCAGTACATGGCCATGTCACAGAGATGGAGGTGGTACATATCTTGGACACAAAATCATGAGCGTATTCTGGAGAGTGTCCAGAATTCAGGAAGAAAACAGGAATTTAGAAAGATGGCAGGAGTTGCCCATCCATACGGCAACCTGCAGTCCATTCATTAATTGCACAGGATGAATGCTTTGAAGCTTTCTTGTAGACAGGACACATCCATTGATGCATTCTCTTTTCTAATGTCTACAATCACGGACACAGTATGATATATAGACACAGAAACACTCACCTTGTCAAAGGACTTACTAGACACAGTCCACTCCAAAACAAACAAACCAGCTTTCCTAACTATTCTCAGAACATGAGACAAAACCACAAACTCACACTCACACCCAAAAAGTCACCTCCTTTCCCCAAGTAGGTCTGTGACTATCCGGAGTGTCCTCTGACTTGTGGGCCATACTATGTTCCCCCAAAATGGCGTGTCCTGTCTCCAATCTGTTCTCTTTGGCCAACTCTGTGAAGTTGTCAGGAGCCCATGGTGAGAAACTACCTGCTTTCTCTGGAAAGGCCAGTCTTCATAGTTTCCAGGCATTTGGCTGTCCTCACATCAGTAGGTACAAAGAAAGAGTAACTCTGTCTTGTTAAATCCAAACAAGTTAGCCCACTGGGACATGGAGTGGGTTTGACTCTGTGTGCCTGGTTTCCTGGATCCCAAGATCACAGACTTTCATTACCAAAACTGTAAGGTGATGTCACTTTCTTCAAGATCTGAATGAAGTCACTGCCTTGGAAACCACTTTGTTTTAACAGTTGCTTACATGGTTCCCAAAAGATGGAGGCTGCCTCTACTTGCTGTGACTCATTCATATGTTAGAATGGTATATCAACCATAGGCACCGGGGAACAGCTCTCCACACAGGCATGGTTTGGTCCATCTTCTCTACATTAGGAAGAGAGAGGCTAATTCAGACACATCCCATCAACCTGACCAGGTTGTTTGCCATGGAAGATGACTTTTGCTCTCTCATGTCCTTCATAGATGCCTACATCTTCTCCAAGGATCATTTCAGCATGGACCTTTTAGGTTTTCAGCAGCTGGAAGATCGCCTATATTCCTGTATTGTAAGACCAACTCTGTCCCTGCTCTTCTGTAAAATTAGATTGAGGGAAAAGTGTATGGTTAGGGTTAATAACATGTTCAATTTGGGTTAGGAATCATTCTCTGGAATGAATATTTGTATTAGGAACCTGCGATATTTATAAGAATATATAGGTGAAATATAAGTATGAAAACAGACATCTAGGTAAGTTTTGAAGCCCAGAAGGGCATTGGGCCCTTGATTGGGATACTTAGCATTGATTTATGTCCTGCACAGTTGTCTCAGTTAAATCAATATACTATGGCATAGGACCTTCTAATTTGGATGATTGAATGTGGAAGAGAACATCCAGTCAAAAAGGGATATTCGGTAGGATTAGGAAAATAGTCGGTGGGTTTAGATAAAAGAGTGAGTATAGGATTTGGACCAAAAGTTCTTTAGCAATAGGGTTTCAGGTAGAGAGTGAATGTAAATGTCAGCACATGTGAAGAGTCAGTCACAATGATGAACTGGGTAAAATATGTAGGAAAGCAATATTTTGAAGACGTATAAATTAATTGGGGGTACAAATAGGTGTACCTTTTGCCTATGAATGTAGAGATAATGCATGAATAGACCATACTGTGAATAAATAATATAACTGGTTCGAACTTTAAATAATGGATTGAATTGATTTCTGAAAATATAGAGGAAACCTAATATTGATATACAATCATCCATTCCAAACAGTTATGCATCTAATGGTGATATTAGATTTATGGTTTATCATGAAAAGTGTGTGAGTTTTGCTTCAAAACTGATTATGAAATTAAAAAAAAATGTGTTTGCAGAGAAGTCTCATGAAAAGACCAGTCAAGAAACCGGGAGGAATACATGTGTTCTGAAGCAGGAAATGATTAAAAGTGAAAAAATACGTATAAAGTTGTGAACTTGTGGATGAAATATATATCCTATGATGTGCAAAAACTGCAGAAATATTAATGTAGCAGTGTGGAATATAAATGAACGTCAAAATACACATCATGTCCCATAGGAATCTACTTGCATTGATGTTAAACTGGGTCAGATACTGTAGAATTATTAGAATTTGTATGCACCATTCACAGAAGTGAGTTGTCAGTACAAGGAAACAAATATGTATTTCAGGTGGATGAATATTTCCAATAATAATCTTGAGAAAAGTTGATTATATTTCCTCATGCATGAACATGAATGAATGTATGAATGTAGAGAGTTTATATAAGACACATATATTTCATGTTTTGATAAATCAGGAGAGTATATATATATATATATATATATATATATATATATATATATATATATATACCAAAAAAACACACAGAGAAACATAAACAAGTAGCAATATATGCCAAATGAAATTTATAATGAAATATATAACATCTACTGATGCAAAAATATATACTTTACTGAACATGGAATTATGTATAATGTTGTTGTACTAGGAAGCTCACCCATAGGTTGAATTTTTAGTTCCAACAGCGTTTAAGAGGGGTAGTCTCTTCACACAATTTATATCTGCCGAGTCAGCAACCTCACAAAAATGTACGTGTGATACCAGGTAGGATTCTATATGTACATATAAAAATACATGTGCTGTATAGGCTAGAGAGAAAGGGAGGCAGGGATTCACATATTTGTTAATTTTAAAAACACATGAAAAACTATTCCAAATAAAAATTCACTAGATTTATAACACCTACCATTTATTATGCAAAAGAAAAGTTCAAAAATACACCATGCCTCCTCTGACCTGCTTGTATTTCTGTTCTATTTGGGTTATTTTTCTCCATCATATTAGGATTAGTAGTCAGAGTCTAGTGGGGTATGTGTTAGTGTCAGGGATTCAGTATTTTGAATGGAAAATAGGAAAAAGAATCCAATGTCTATCAAATATGTGCTACACAAAATATTTTCCCTCTCTCATCCAGAACAATGCCTTGACATTACCTTCACCCCAAGTAAGACACAATTAGTGGAGAAGAGTTATAAAATCTGTGAATATATAACTGGAATGGAAAATGCTCAGGAGTTCACAACCTTGGATGTGGTAGAGAAGTTTCCATAAGTAAGTGACAGGTTAAAAACTCCACAAACATGGAGCTCTGCTGGCCTAAAGGACTTCTTGATAAACTGCCTCTGAGGTTGGGCACTTGAAATATATGTTGTTTTCAGGAGCTTTAGCTTCCTTTGTCGTGAGACCATCAAAGCTGGGTCTGATTCTATGTGACCTGGAGGACATGGTTTCTTATTTTCTAATGAACATGAGGCAGCAGTGGTGAATTCTCTCTTTTAAGTAAAATGTGACCAGTGCGTGCTAAGTCTCTCCCCATCTGGGCTGTGAAGCCATTTGGTCATCCTCCACTTTTTCATGGTTTTTCTTTCTCCTGCATTGGTAGTTTGGTATTTGCTTCACGAAATACAAGGAGTTCAAAAGGGACACAGTGCTGGATGGAGTTCTGCCACATGTGGTGGGTCAGGGTCTGCAGGAGAATGCACCAACCAGGCTTCTATCCCACATAGCTTTTTCCCTTGTCTATTGCAACCTGATTCTTAACATTGCCATGAAACCTCTCCATATAACAAGACACCCTTACATATTAGTGTCTGCTGGCCTCACCATGTCTGTCACAAGCCATTTGGAAGCCAATGGCAAATCCATATGGCCACATCAGAGATTTATTATGACACACATACACACCACTGCTCTAGGCACACTACTCAGCAGGCACCAACTTACTGGCATGTCTGTTCTAGATCATTTTCATGAAACACAGTCAATCAAGGCACTGTCTAGTATACTCATGATAAACAACAGGACATCCAAAGGTTCTCCAGAGACATGTTGTATAGTTGGACTTGACATTTCCATTATATAAGGTAGGAGTTATAAATCTAGTCAAATTTTAATTGAAATATTCTCCATGTGTTTTTAAACTTAACAAATATGTGAATTCTTGTTTCCCTTTTCTGTAGCCGATTCACACATGTATATTTATATGCATATATAGAATCCTACCAGGTATCACACGTACATTTTTGTGAGATGGCTGTCTTGGCAGATACAAATTGTGAGAAGAGTTCACTCCTCCTAAATGCTGTTGGAAATGAAAATTCAACCTATAGGAGAGAGTCCTAGTAGAACAACATTATACATTAACTCATGTTCAGTAAAATAAATATTTTTGCATTTGTGGATGATACATATTTACTGATGAATTTCGATTGGCATTTATATTGGTACTTTTTAATGTCTGTGAGTGTTGTGTGTGTGTGTGTGTGTGTGTGTGTGTATATATATAGATATAGATATAGATATACTCTGCAAATTTTTCAAAATATGAAATATATGTGTCTAATATACACACTCTAAATTCATTCATGTTCATGTATGTGGATTTATAATTAACTTTTCACAAGATGATAATCAGAAATATTCATCCACCTGAAATACATATTTGTTTCCTAGTACTGAAAACTAACTTCAGTGAATGGTGCATACAAATCCTAATTATTCTA
Organism: Callospermophilus lateralis; assembly: GCF_048772815.1. Classification (NCBI taxonomy): domain Eukaryota; kingdom Metazoa; phylum Chordata; class Mammalia; order Rodentia; family Sciuridae; genus Callospermophilus; species Callospermophilus lateralis. The sequence continues at coordinate 23,254 of NW_027516619.1, forward strand.
CAGTAACTGACCCAGTCTAACATCAATGCAAGTAGACTCCTATGGGACATGATATGTAATTTGTCATTCATTTGTATTCGACACTGGTACATTATTGTTTCTTCAGTTTTTGCACATCACAGGATATACATTTCATCCACAAGTTCACAAATTAATAAGCATTTGTTTCAACTTTAATCATCTTGCTTCAGAACACATGTATTGTCAGGGTTTCTTGACTGGTCTTTTCATGAGACTTCTTTCCAAACACATTATTTTGAATTTCCATAATCATTTTGAAGCAAAACTCACACACTCTTCATAATAAACCAAAACACTAATATTTCCATTAGATATATACCTGGTTGGAATGAATGATTGTATATCAATATATGATTTCCTTTAATTTTTCAGATATCAGTTATGTTCATTATTTAAAGTTCAAAAAAGTTATATTATTTATTCACAGTATGGTCTATTCATGCTTTTTCTCTATGTTCCTAGAAACAGGGTACACCTCTTTGTACCCCCGATTCTCATTTTACACCTTCAATATATTGCTCCCATAAATGGTGAAAGAAATACTCATGTCACCTCATTGTCACAGTAATATTCTGGACAAAAAATGGAAAGGTCACACTTATGATTGTACCAAAGCCTAAATGGAAAGTGAACATGGATTTCTAAAAACATCCATGCCCAGGTTGCCTAATGCTGTCAATTGTCAATCCTATTGGTGACTACATATTTGTTTTTTTCCTAATTTATATATTCAAACTCAAACCTGTTGAAAATGTCTAATTCTATCACTCACTTTATACTTTGCCTGATTTCGTAATGTTTCTATTGATATCTGCTTTTCTACATATTTTCCCCAGTTCAACATAGTGACTGACTCTTCATATGTGCTGACATTTACATTCACTCAACAACCGAAAGTCTATTGCTAAAGAACTTTTGGTCCAAATCCAATACTCACTCTTCTTCCTAAACCTACCGACTATCTTCCTAATCCTACTGAATATCCCTTTTTGACTGGATGTTCTCTTCTAAATTCAATCATCCAATGTACAAGGTCCTATGCCATTGTATATCGAATTATCTGAGGCATCTTTGCAGAACATCATTCAAAGCTAAGTATCCCAATCAAGGGCAAAACCCTTCTGGGCTTCAAATCATACCTAGATTTCTGTTTTCCTACTTATATTTCACCTCTATATTCTTGTAAATATTGCAGGTTCCCAATACCATTATTCATCACACAGAATCACTCGTAACCCAAATCAAACCTGTTTTTAACCCCAAGTATACACCGTTCCCTCAATCATTTTACAGAAGAGCAGGGACAGAGTGGTTCTTACAATACAGGAAAGTTGGGGACCTTCCACCTGATGAGAACCTCAAATGTCCATGCACAAATGATACCTGGAGAAGTTGTAGGCAGGTATGAAGCACCTGAGAGAGCAAAAGTCATCTTCCATGGCAAACAACCTGGTCAGGATGAAGGGATGTGTCTGAATCTGCATCTCTCTCTTCTTATTGTAGAGAAGATGGACCAAACCAGGCCTGAGTGGAGAGCTGTTCCCGGGTGCTAATGGTTGATATACATTCTACCTTATGAAAGTGTCACAGGAAGTAGGGGCAACCTCCATCTTATGTTACCCTTGGAAGCAACTGTTAGGACAAAGTGGTTGCCAAGGCAATGACCTCATTCAGTTCCAAAGAATGTGACATACCTCATTTCCTTGGTGATGGAACTCTCTGAACTTGGTATCCAAGAAGCCAGGCACCCAGAGGCAGTCCCAGTCCCAGTCCCAGTGGGCTCACTTGTTTGGATTTAGCAAGGACAGAGTCAGTTTTCTTGGTACCTAATGATGTGAGGATGGCCAAATGCCAGGAGAACTCTGAAGATGGACCGATCCTGAGAAAACAGGTAGTGGCTAACCACTTTTTCCTGACATCTTCACAAAGTTGGTCAAGGAAACAAGATCTGAGAGAAGACAGGCCATTTCGGGGGAACATAGTATGGCCCACCAGTCAGAGGACACTCCGGATAGTCACAGACCTACTTGGGGGAAGGAGGTGCCTTTGTGGGAGTGGGTGTGGGTTTGTTGTTTTGTCTCATGTTCTGAGAATAGATAGAAAAGGCGGTTTGTTTGGTTTGGAGTGGACAGTTTCTAGTAAGTCATTTGACAGGGCGAGTGTTTCTCTTTCTGTGTATCCCACTGTGTCCGTTGTTGTAGACATTAGAAAAGAGAATGCATTAATGGATGTGTCCTGTCTAGTATAAATCTTCCCATAATTCATCCTGCCCAATATATGAATGGACTGCAGCTTGTCTTATCAATGTGCAACACCTGCTATCTTTCTAAGTTGTTGTTGTCTTCCTGAATTCTGGCCACTCTCCAGAATAGGCTCATGGATTTGTGTCCAAAATATGTACCACCTCCAAGCTCTGTGACATGGCCATGTACTGGATAGCTGAAGAGAATGGCGAGCATCTCAAAAAACTCAGATATCAGTGTGACCAGGAAAGTCTCAGTGCAGAAACCCTGCTTTGGGCCTTTTGCTTACTTATTGTTGTGTTGCACTGAATGTCAGGAAGGTCTTTGCCTCAGGCCACCCCTTTGTGAAGCCTGAAGCAAACAGTTTTCAAATGGAAATGAATGGGCCTCACCTGTGGCTCTTTGCTTAATTGCTTTGGAAAGGGATGTGTCTTTATCAGCCTCTTGGGCCTGTGTGTGGCTGTGACTTAGATTCTCAGCACCTGATGGATCTTAAGAATGATCCCATGTGAGCTTCCAAAACCAAAATGGCAAAAAATTTCATTCATTGTGGATGTAGTCTCTTGCCTTTCTCTGTTAGGTTCCTGCACTCCATCAAATGACAATAGGGATTCTTTGGGTCAAATGAGTTCTTCAAAGCCCTGCAGAGGTGCTTGTGTTTTCGCATGACTCTAAATCACCTAAAGAATCGATACCTAAAATCACTAGGCCTCAAATTGGAGAAACACAGAAGTATTAACGGCAGGCTTATTTGTTCACTCCTGGTTCACAGAAACGGTGTCCAGGCTACCCTGACTTTAGACAAATGAGGGCAAACGAGCTGATTTTGGACACTGTCTTGGGCTGCGCCCCTCATGGAAACCTCCAGCCAGAGGTTAAGATGATTGACTATATGGAATAAGATGAGGGCCATGTGGGAGTGTTTTGGTTTTAATTTTGGTCATTTGTGTGGCATTGGAAAAAATGACTGGGTCCACGTGGGCTTGAACTCTGGTGTGATTCCCCTTAGAGACTGGGTTTTGGAACTGAACTCAGAGAAGCATTGCCGTGAATTTTGTTGGGATTTTAAGAGGCCACGCATGAAAGTCGCTCTTGGAAACTGAGACCTAGGCCCCGGGTGGATTTCCACAGAGGCCTGGGAATCTCAGCAAGGATATCACATGATTTTATTCTTAAAGAAATGGCAGCCATAGTTGAGAGTCAAAACACACATGGACCTCACATTGTAGACCTCAATGGGCCTGGCCTAATGTGACCTTTTGTCCACTCTTTGGGAAGCCATGCCTGTGAGAGTTCTCCAGAGATTTCATTGAAATGAGCTTCCTCACCATTTAATGTTTGCTGAATGAACTGAAACCCACAGTGCCTCCAACTTCATGCTTGAAAAATGGCTAGATAAATACCATGAAATTTTTGAAATTCCTATGACCAGGTGGCACTGGAGAAACATTGGATGTCCTGTTGCTGATCATGAGTATACCAGACAGTGACTTGATTTACTGAGTTTCATGAAAATGGTGTAGAACAGAGATGCCAGAAATTTGGAGCCTGCTGAGTAGTGGGTCTAGAACAGTGGTGGGGAGGTGTTTGATAAAACATCCGTGGTAGGGCCATGTGGATCTACCATTGGATTCCAAATGGCTTGTAACTGACATGGTGCAGCCAACAGACCCTTATATGTAAAGGCATCTTGTTATATGGAGAGTTTTCAGAGGAAAATTAAGAATCAGGTTGATATGGACAAGGGGGCAATGGGGCAAGCTGTGAGAGATAGGAGCCTAGTTGGTGCATTCTCTTGCAGACCCTGACCCACCACACGTGACAGAACTCCCTCCAGCACTGTGTCCCAGTTTAGCTCCTAGTATTTCATGAAACAAATACCAAACTCACAGTGCAGGAGCAAAAACACCACAAAAAGTGGAAGAGGACCAAATGGCTTCACAGTCCACACGGGGAGACACTTAGTCGCCAGTGGCCTCAGTTTACCTACAAAGAGAGGATTCAGGACTGCTTCATCTTGTTCATTGGAAAATAAGAAACCATGTCCTCCAGGTCACATAGATGCAGACCCAGCTTTGATGTTCTCACTACAGAGGAAGCCAAATCTCCTGAAAACAACATATATTTCAAGTGTGGAGGCTCAGAGGCAGTTTCTCAAAAAGTTTTTAGGCCAGCAGAGCTCCATGTTTGTGGAGTGTTTACCCTGTCCCTTAGTTTTGGAAACTCCTCTACCACCTCCAAGGTTGTGAACTCCTGAGCATTTTCCATTCCAGATATGTATTCACTGATTTTGGAACTCTTCTCCTCTAATTGTGTCTTACTTGGGGTGAAGGTAATGTCAAGGCATTGTTCTGGATGAGAGCGGGAGGATATTTGTGCAGCATATATTTACATACACATTGGATTCATTTTCCAATTTTCCATTCGAAATACTGAATCCCTGACACTAACCCTTACCTAGTAGACTCAGACTATTCATCCTAATATAATGGAGAAAATTAACCCAACACATTAGAAATACAAGTACTTCAGAGGAGACATGTTGTATAGTTGGACTTGACATTTGCATTATATAAGGTAGGAGTTATAAATCTAGGCAAATTTATTTGAAATATTCTCCATGTGTTTTAAACTTAACAAATATGTGAATTCTTGTTTCCTTTTTCTGTAGTCTATTCACACTTGTATATTTATATGCATATATAGAATCCTACCAGGTATAACACGTACATTTTTGTGAGGTGGCTGTCTTGGCAGATACAAATTGTGAGAAGAGTTCACTCCTCCTAAATACTGTTGGAAATGAAAATTCAACTTATAGGAGAGCGTCCTAGTAGAACAACATTATACATTAACTCATGTTCAGTAAAATAAATATTTTTGCATTTGTGGATGATACATATTTACTGATGAATTTCGATTGGCATTTATATTGGTACTTTTTAATGTCTGTGAGTTGTGTGTGTGTGTGTGTGTGTGTGTGTGTGTATAGATATAGATATAGATATAGATATACTCTCCAAATTTTTCAAAATATGAAATATATGTGTCTAATATACACTCTCTAAATTCATTCATGTTCATGTATGTGGATTTATAATCCACTTTTCACAAGATGATAATCAGAAATATTCATCCACCTGAAATACATATTTGTTTCCTAGTACTGAAAACTAACTTCAGTGAATGGTGCATACAAATCCTAATTATTCTACAGTAACTGACCCAGTCTAACATCAATGCAAGTAGACTCCTATGGGACATGATATGTAATTTGTCATTCATTTGTATTCGACACTGGTACATTATTGTTTCTTCAGTTTTTGCACATCACAGGATATACATTTCATCCACAAGTTCACAAATTAATAAGCATTTGTTTCAACTTTCACCACTTCTTGCTTCAGAACACATGTATTGTCAGGGTTTCTTGACTGGTCTTTTCATGAGACTTCTTTCCAAACACATTATTTTGAATTTCCATAATCATTTTGAAGCAAACGTCACACACTCTTCATGATAAACCAAAACACAAATATTTCCATTACATATATACCTGGTTGGAATGATTGATTGTATATCAATATATGATTTCCTTTAATTTTTCAGATATCAGTTCAGTTCATTATTTAAAGTTCAAAAAAGTTATATTATTTATTCACAGTATGGTCTATTCATGCTTTTTCTCTATATTCCTAGAAACAGGGTACACCTCTTTGTAACCCCGATTCTCATTTTACATCTTCAATATATTGCTCCCAGAAATGGTGAAAGAAATACTCATGTCACCTCATTATCACAGTAATATTCTGGACAAAAAATGGAAAGGTCACACTTATGATTGTACCAAAGCCTAAATGGAAAGTGAACATGGATTTCTAAAAACATCCATGTCCAGGTTGCCTAATGCTGTCAATTGTCAATCCTATTGGTGACTACATATTTGTTTTTTTCCTAATTTACATACTCAAACTCAACCCTGTTGAAAATGTCTAATTCTATCACTCACTTTATACTTTTCCTGATTTCCTAATATTTCTATTGATATCTGCTTTTCTACATATTTTCCCCAGTTCAACATAGTGACTGACTCTTCATATGTTCTGACATTTACATTCACTCAACAACCGAAAGTCTATTGCTAAAGAACTTTTGGTCCAAATTCTATACTCACTCTTCTTCCTAAACCTACCGACTATCTTCCTAATCCTATTGAATATCCCTTTTTGACTGGATGTTCTCTCTAAATTCAATCATCCAATGTACAAGGTCCTATGCCATTGTATATCGAATTATCTGAGGCATCTTTGCAGAACATCATTCAAAGCTAAGTATCCCAATCAAGGGCAAAACCCTTCTGGGCTTCAAATCATACCTAGATTTCTGTTTTCCTACTTATATTTCACCTCTATATTCTTGTAAATATTGCAGGTTCCCAATACCATTATTCATCACACAGAATCACTCGTAACCCAAATCAAACCTGTTTTTAACCCCAAGTATACACTGTTCCCTCAATCATTTTACCGAAGAGCAGGGACAGAGTGGTTCTTACAATACAGGAAAGTTGGGGACCTTCCACCTGATGAGAACCTCAAATGTCCATGCACAAATGATACCTGGAGAAGTTGTAGGCAGGTATGAAGCACCTGAGAGAGCAAAAGTCATCTTCCATGGCAAACAACCTGGTCAGGATGAAGGGATGTGTCTGAATCTGCCTCTCTCTCTTCTTATTGTACAGAAGATGGATCAAACCAGGGCTGAGTGGAGAGCTGTTCCCGGGTGCCAATGGTGATATACATTCTACCTTATGAAAGTGTCACAGGAAGTAGGGGCAACCTCCATCTTATGTTACCCTTGGAAGCAACTGTTAGGACAAAGTGGTTGCCAAGGCAGTGACCTCATTCAGTTCCAAAGAATGTGACATACCTCATTTCCTTGGTGATGGAACTCTCTGAACTTGGTATCCAAGAAGCCAGGCACCCAGAGGCAGTCCCAGTCCCAGTCCCAGTGGGCTCACTTGTTTAGATTTACCAAGGACAGAGTCAGTTTTCTTGGTACCTAATGATGTGAGGATGGCCAAATGCCAGGAGAGCTCTGAAGATGGACCTTTCCTGAGAAAACAGGTAGTGGCTAACCACTTCTTCCTGACATCTTCACAGAGTTGGTCAAGGAAACAAGATCTGAGAGAAGACAGGCCATTTCGGGGGAACATAGTATGGCCCACCAGTCAGAGGACACTCCGGATAGTCACAGACGTACTTGGGGGAAGGAGGTGCCTTTGTGGGAGTGGGTGTGGGTTTGTTGTTTTGTCTCATGTTCTGAGAATAGATAGAAAAGGCGGTTTGTTTGGTTTGGAGTGGAGAGTTTCTAGTAAGTCATTTGACAGGGCGAGTGTTTCTCTTTCTGTGTATCCCACTGTGTCCGTTGTTGTAGACATTAGAAAAGAGAATGCATTAATGGATGTGTCCTGTCTAGTATAAATCTTCCCATGCCCAATATATGAATGGACTGCAGCTTGTCTTATCAATGTGCAACACCTGCTATCTTTCTAAGTTGTTGTTTTCTTCCTGAATTCTGGCCACTCTCCAGAATAGGCTCATGGATTTGTGTCCAAAATATGTACCACCTCCATCTCTGTGACATGGCCATGTACTGGATAGCTGAAGAGAATGGCGAGCATCTCAGAAAACTCAGATATCAGTGTGACCAGGAAAGTCTCAGTGCAGAAACCCTGCTTTGGGCCTTTTGCTTACTTATTGTTGTGTTTCACTGAATGTCAGGAAGGTCTTTGCCTCAGGCCACCCCTTTGTGAAGCCTGAATAAAACAGTTTTCAAATGGAAATGAATGGGCCTCACCTGTGGCTCTTTGCTTAATTGCTTTGGAAAGGGATGTGTCTTTATCAGCCTCTTGGGCTTGTGTGTGGCTGTGACTTAGATTCTCAGCACCTGATGGATCTTAAGAATGATCCCATGTGAGCTTCCAAAACCAAAATGGCAAAAAATTTCATTCATTGTGGATGAAGTCTCTTGCCTTCCTCTGTTAGGTTCCTGCACTCCATCAAATGACAATAGGGATTCTTTGGGTCAAATGAGTTCTTCAAAGCCCTGCAGAGGTGCTTGTGTTTTCGCATGACTCTAAATCACCTAAAGAATCGATACCTAAAATCAGTAGGCCTCAAATTGGAGAAACACAGAAGTATTAACGGCAGGCTTTTTTGTTCACTCCTGGTTCACAGAATCGGTGTCCAGGCTACCCTGACTTTAGACAAATGAGGGGCAAACGAGCTGATTTTGGACACTGTCTTGGGCTGCGCCCCTCATGGAAACCTCCAGCCAGAGGTTAAGATGATTGACTATATGAAATAAGATGAGGGCCATGTGGGAGTGTTTTGGTTTTAATTTTGGTCATTTGTGTGGCATTGGAAAAAATGACAGGGTCCACGTGGGCTTGAACTCTGGTTTGATTCCCCTTAGAGACTGGGTTTTGGAACTGAACTCAGAGAAGCATTGCCATGAATTTTGTTGGGATTTTAAGAGGCCACGCATGAAAGTCGCTCTTGGAAACTGAGACCTAGGCCCCGGGTGGATTTCCACAGAGGCCTGGGAATCTCAGCAAGGATATCACATGATTTTATTCTTAGAGAAATGGCAGCCATAGTTGAGAGTCAAAACACACATGGACCTCACATTGTAGACCTCAATGGGCCTGGCCTAATGTGACCTTTTGTCCACTCTTTGGGAAGCCATGCCTGTGAGAGTTCTCCAGAGATTTCATTGAAATGAGCTTCCTCACTATTTAATGTTTGCTGAATAAACTGAAACCCACAGTGCCTCCAACTTCATGCTTGAAAAATGGCTAGATAAATACCATGAAATTTTTGAAATTCCTATGACCAGGTGGCACTGGAGAAACATTGGATGTCCTGTTGCTGATCATGAGTATACCAGACAGTGCCTTGATTTACTGAGTTTCATGAAAATGGTGTAGAACAGAGATGCCAGAAATTTGGAGCCTGCTGAGTAGTGGGTCTAGAGCAGTGGTGGGGAGGTGTTTGATAAAACATCCGTGGTAGGGCCATGTGGATCTACCATTGGATTCCAAATGGCTTGTAACTGACATGGTGCAGCCAACAGACCCTTATATGTAAAGGCATCTTGTTATATGGAGAGTTTTCAGAGGAAAATTAAGAATCAGGTTGATATGGACAAGGGGGCAATGGGGCAAGCTGTGAGAGATAGGAGCCTAGTTGGTGCATTCTCTTGCAGACCCTGACCCACCACACGTGACAGAACTCCCTCCAGCACTGTGTCCCAGTTTAGCTCCTAGTATTTCATGAAACAAATACCAAACTCACAGTGCAGAAGCAAAAACACCACAAAAAGTGGAAGAGGACCAAATGGCTATACAGTCCACACGGGGAGACACTTAGTCCCCAGTGGCCTCAGTTTACCTACAAAGAGAGGATTCAGCACTGCTTCATCTTGTTCATTGGAAAATAAGAAACCATGTCCTCCAGGTCACATAGATGCAGACCCAGCTTTGATGTTCTCACTACAGAGGAAGCCAAATCTCCTGAAAACAACATATATTTCAAGTGTGGAAGCTCAGAGGCAGTTTCTCAAAAAGTTTTTAGGCCAGCAGAGCTCCATGTTTGTGGAGTGTTTACCCTGTCCCTTAGTTTTGGAAACTCCTCTACCACCTCCAAGGTTGTGAACTCCTGAGCATTTTCCATTCCAGATATGTATTCACTGATTTTGTAACTCTTCTCCTCTAATTGTGTCTTACTTGGGGTGAAGGTAATGTCAAGGCATTGTTCTGGATGAGAGCGGGAGGATATTTGTGCAGCATATATTTACATACACATTGGATTCATTTTCCAATTTTAAATTCGAAATACTGAATCCCTGACACTAACCCATACCTAGTAGACTCAGACTGTTCATCCTAATATAATGGAGAAAATTAACCCAACACATTAGAAATACAAGTACTTCAGAGGAGACATGTTGTATAGTTGGACTTGACATTTGCATTATATAAGGTAGGAGTTATAAATCTAGTCAAATTTATTTGAAATATTCTCCATGTGTTTTAAACTTAACAAATATGTGAATTCTTGTTTCCTTTTTCTGTAGTCTATTCACACATGTATATTTATATGCATATATAGAATCCTACCAGGTATCACACGTACATTTTTGTGAGGTGGCTGTCTTGGCAGATACAAATTGTGAGAAGAGTTCACTCCTCCTAAATGCTGTTGGAAATGAAAATTCAACTTATAGGAGAGCGTCCTAGTAGAACAACATTATACATTAACTCATTTTCAGAAAAATAATCATTTTTGCATTTGTGGATGATACATATTTACTGATGAATTTCGATTGGCATTTATATTGGTACTTTTTAATGTCTGTGAGTTGTGTGTGTGTGTGTGTGTGTGTGTGTGTGTGTATAGATATAGATATAGATATAGATATACTCTCCAAATTTTTCAAAATATGAAATATATGTGTCTAATATACACTCTCTAAATTCATTCATGTTCATGTATGTGGATTTATAATCCACTTTTCACAAGATGATAATCAGAAATATTCATCCACCTGTAATACATATTTGTTTCCTAGTACTGAAAACTAACTTCAGTGAATGGTGCATACAAATCCTAATTATTCTACAGTAACTGACCCAGTCTAACATCAATGCAAGTAGACTCCTATGGGACATGATATGTAATTTGTCATTCATTTGTATTCGACACTGGTACATTATTGTTTCTTCAGATTTTGCACATCACAGGATATACATTTCATCCACAAGTTCACAAATTAATAAGCATTTGTTTCAACTTTCACCACTTCTTGCTTCAGAACACATGTATTGTCAGGGTTTCTTGACTGGTCTTTTCATGAGACTTCTTTCCAAACACATTATTTTGAATTTCCATAATCATTTTGAAGCAAAACTCACACACTCTTCATGATAAACCAAAACACAAATATTTCCATTACATATATACCTGGTTGGAATGAATGATTGTATATCAATATACGATTTCCTTTAATTTTTCAGATATCAGTTCAATTCATTATTTAAAGTTCAAAAAAGTTATATTATTTATTCACAGTATGGTCTATTCATGCTTTTTCTCTATATTCCTAGAAATAGGGTACACCTCTTTGTACCCCCGATTCTCATTTTACACCTTCAATATATTGCTCCCAGAAATGGTGAAAGAAATACTCATGTCACCTCATTATCACAGTAATATTCTGGACAAAAAATGGAAAGGTCACACTTATGATTTTACCAAAGCCTAAATGGAAAGTGAACATGGATTTCTAAAAACATCCATGCCCAGGTTGCCTAATGCTGTCAATTGTCAATCCTATTGGTGACTACATATTTGTTTTTTTCCTAATTTATATACGCAAACTCAACCCTGTTGAAAATGTCTAATTCTATCACTCACTTTATACTTTGCCTGATTTCGTAATGTTTCTATTGATATCTGCTTTTCTACATATTTTCCCCAGTTCAACATAGTGACTGACTCTTCATATGTGCTGACATTTACATTCACTCAACAACCGAAAGTCTATTGCTAAAGAACTTTTGGTCCAAATCCTATACTCACTCTTCTTCCTAAACCTACCGACTATCTTCCTAATCCTACTGAATATCCCTTTTTGACTGGATGTTCTCTTCTAAATTCAATCATCCAATGTACAAGGTCCTATGCCATTGTATATCGAATTATCTGAGGCATCTTTGCAGAACATCATTCAAAGCTAAGTATCCCAATCAAGGGCAAAACCCTTCTGGGCTTCAAATCATACCTAGATTTCTGTTTTCCTACTTATATTTCACCTCAATATTCTTGTAAATACTGCAGGTTCCCAATACCATTACTCATCACACAGAAGCACTCGTAACCCAAATCAAACCTGTTTTTGACCCCAAGTATACACTGTTCCCTCAATCATTTTACAGAAGAGCAGGGACAGAGTGGTTCTTACAATACAGGAAAGTTGGGGACCTTCCACCTGATGAGAACCTCAAATATCCGTGCACAAATGATACCTGGAGAAGTTGTAGGCAGGTATGAAGCACCTGAGAGAGCAAAAGTCATCTTTCATGGCAAACAACCTGGTCAGGATGAAGGGATGTGTCTGAATCTGCCTCTCTCTCTTCTTATTGTACAGAAGATGGACCAAACCAGGGCTGAGTGGAGAGCTGTTCCCGGGTGCCAATGGTGATATACATTCTACCTTATGAAAGTGTCACAGGAAGTAGGGGCAACCTCCAACTTATGTTACCCTTGGAAGCAACTGTTAGGACAAAGTGGTTGCCAAGGCAGTGACCTCATTCAGTTCCAAAGAATGTGACATACCTCATTTCCTTGGTGATGGAACTCTCTGAACTTGGTATCCAAGAAGCCAGGCACCCAGAGGCAGTCCCAGTCCCAGTCCCAGTGGGCTCACTTGTTTGGATTTACCAAGGACAGAGTCAGTTTTCTTGGTACCTAATGATGTGAAGATGGCCAAATGCCAGGAGAGCTCTGAAGATGGACCTTTCCTGAGAAAACAGGTAGTGGCTAACCACTTTTTCCTGACATCTTCACAGAGTTGGTCAAGGAAACAAGATCTGAGAGAAGACAGGCCATTTCGGGGGAACATAGTATGGCCCACCAGTCAGAGGACACTCCGGATAGTCACAGACCTACTTGGGGGAAGGAGGTGCCTTTGTGGGAGTGGGTGTGGGTTTGTTGTTTTGTCTCATGTTCTGAGAATAGATAGAAAAGGCGGTTTGTTTGGTTTGGAGTGGACAGTTTCTAGTAAGTCATTTGAAACGGCGAGTGTTTCTGTTTCTGTGTATCCCACTGTGTCCGTTGTTGTAGACATTAGAAAAGAGAATGCATTAATGGATGTGTCCTGTCTAGTATAAATCTTCCCATGCCCAATATATGAATGGACTGCAGCTTGTCTTATCGATGTGCAACACCTGCTATCTTTCTAAGTTGTTGTTTTCTTCCTGAATTCTGGCCACTCTCCAGAATAGGCTCATGGATTTGTGTCCAAAATATGTACCACCTCCAAGCTCTGTGACATGGCCATGTACTGGATAGCTGAAGAGAATGGCGAGCATCAAAGAAAACTCAGATATCAGTGTGACTAGGAAAGTCTCAGTGCAGAAACCCTGCTTTGGGCCTTTTGCTTACTTATTGTTGTGTTTCACTGAATGTCAGGAAGGTCTTTGCCTCAGGCCACCCCTTTGTGAAGCCTGAATAAAACAGTTTTCAAATGGAAATGAATGGGCCTCACCTGTGGCTCTTTGCTTAATTGCTTTGGAAAGGGATGTGTCTTTATCAGCCTCTTGGACCTGTGTGTGGCTGTGACTTAGATTCTCAGCACCTGATGGATCTTAAGAATGATCCCATGTGAGCTTCCAAAACCAAAATGGCAAAAAATATCATTCATTGTGGATGAAGTCTCTTGCCTTCTCTGTTAGGTTCCTGCACTCCATCAAATGACAATAGGGATTCTTTGGGTCAAATGAGTTCTTCAAAGCCCTGCAGAGGTGCTTGTGTTTTCGCATGACTCTAAATCACCTAAAGAATCCATACCTAAAATCAGTAGGCCTCAAATTGGAGAAACAAAGAAGTATTAACGGCAGGCTTATTTGTTCGCTCCTGTTTCAGAGAAACGGTGTCCAGGCTACCCTGACTTTAGGCAAATGAGAGGCAAACGAACTGATTTTGGACACTGTCTTGGGCTGCGCCCCTCATGGAAACCTCCAGCCAGAGGTTAAGATGATTGACTATATGGAATAAGATGAAGGCCATGTGGGAGTGTTTTTGTTTTAATTTAGGTCATTTGTGTTGCATTGGAAAAAATGACTCGGTCCACGTGGGCTTGAACTCTGGTGTGATTCCCCTTAGAGACTGGGTTTTGGAACTGAACTCAGAGAAGCATTGCCATGAATTTTGTTGGGATTTTAAGAGGCCACGCATGAAAGTCGCTCTTGGAAACTGAGACCTAGGCCCCGGGTGGATTTCCACAGAGGCCTGGGAATCTCAGCAAGGATATCACATGATTTTATTCTTAAAGAAATGGCAGCCATAGTTGAGAGTCAAAACACACATGGACCTCACATTGTAGACCTCAATGGGCCTGGCCTAATGTGACCTTTTGTCCACTCTTTGGGAAGCCGTGCCTGTGAGAGTTCTCCAGAGATTTCATTGAAATGAGCTTCCTCACCATTTAATGTTTGCTGAATGAACTGAAACCCACAGTGCCTCCAACTTCATGCTTGAAAAATGGCTAGATAAATACCATGAAATTTTTGAAATTCCTATGACCAGGTGGCACTGGAGAAACATTGGATGTCCTGTTGCTGATCATGAGTATACCAGACAGTGCCTTGATTTACTGAGTTTCATGAAAATGGTGTAGAACAGATATGCCAGTAAGTTGGAGCCTGCTGAGTAGTGAGTCTAGAGCAGTGGTGGGGAGGTGTTTGATAAAACATCCGTGGTAGGGCCATGTGGATCTACCATTGGATTCCAAATGGCTTGTAACTGACATGGTGCAGCCAACAGACCCTTATATGTAAAGGCATCTTGTTATATGGAGAGTTTTCAGAGGAAAATTAAGAATCAGGTTGATATGGACAAGGGGGCAATGGGGCAAGCTGTGAGAGATAGGAGCCTAGTTGGTGCATTCTCTTGCAGACCCTGACCCACCACACGTGACAGAACTCCCTCCAGCACTGTGTCCCAGTTTAGCTCCTAGTATTTCGTGAAACAAATACCAAACACACAGTGTAGCAGCAAAAACACCACAAACAGTGGAGGAGGACCAAATGGCATCACAGTCCACACGGGGAGATACTAAGTCCCCAGTGGCCTCAGTTTACCTACAAAGAGAGGATTCAGCACTGCTTCATCTTGTTCATTGGAAAATAAGAAACCATGTCCTCCAGGTCACATAGATGCAGACCCAGCTTTGATGGTCTCACTACAGAGGAATCCAAATCTCCTGAAAACAACATATATTTCAAGTGTGGAAGCTCAGAGGCAGTTCCTCAAAAAGCTTTTAGGCCAGCAGAGCTCCATGTTTGTGGAGTGTTTACCCTGTCCCTTAGTTTTGGAAACTCCTCTACCACCTCCAAGGTTGTGAACTCCTGAGCATTTTCCATTCCAGATATGTATTCACTGATTTTGTAACTCTTCTCCTCTAATTGTGTCTTACTTGGGGTGAAGGTAATGTCAAGGCATTGTTCTGGATGAGAGCGGGAGGATATTTGTGCAGCATATTTTTACATACACATTGGATTCATTTTCCAAATTTCCATTCGAAGTACTGAATCCCTGACACTAATCCATACCTAGTAGACTCAGACTATTCATTCTAATATAATGGAGAAAATTAGCCCAACACATTAGAAATACAAGTACTTCAGAGGAGACATGTTGTACAGTTGGACTTGACATTTGCATTATATAAGGTAGGAGTTATAAATCTAGTCAAATTTATTTGAAATATTCTCCATGTGTTTTTAAGCTTAACAAATATGTGAATTCTTATTTCCCTTTTCTGTAGCCTATTCACACATGTATATTTATATGCATATATAGAATCCTACCAGGTATCACACGTACATTTTTGTGAGGTGGCTGTCTTGGCAGATACAAATTGTGAGAAGAGTTCACTCCTCCTAAATGCTGTTGGAAATGAAAATTCAACCTATAGGAGAGCGTCCTAGTAGAACAACATTATACATTAACTCATGTTCAGTAAAATAAATATTTTTGCATTTGTGGATGATACATATTTACTGATGAATTTCGATTGGCATTTATATTGGTACTTTTTAATGTCTGTGAGTGTTGTGTGTGTGTGTGTGTGTATATACAGATATAGATATAGATATACTCTCCAAATTTTTCAAAATATGAAATATATGTGTCTAATATACACTCTCTAAATTCATTCATGTTCATGTATGTGGATTTATAATCCACTTTTCACAAGATTATAATCAGAAATATTCATCCACCTGAAATACATATTTGTTTCCTAGTACTGAAAACTAACTTCAGTGAATGGTGCATACAAATCCTAATTATTCTACAGTAACTGACCCAGTCTAACATCAATGCAAGTAGACTCCTATGGGACATGATATGTAATTTGTCATTCATTTGTATTCGACACTGGTACATTATTGTTTCTTCAGTTTTTGCACATCACAGGATATACATTTCATCCACAAGTTCACAAATTAATAAGCATTTGTTTCAACTTTAACCACTTCTTGATTCAGAACACATGTATTGTCAGGGTATTCTTGACTGGTCTTTTCATGAGACTTCTTTCCAAACACATTATTTTGAATTTCCATAATCATTTTGAAGCAAAACTCACACACTCTTTATGATAAACCTAAACACAAATATTTCCATTACATACATACCTGGTTGGAATGAATGATTGTATATCAATATACGATTTCCTTTAATTTTTCAGATATCAGTTCAATTCATTATTTAAAGTTCAAAAAAGTTATATTATTTATTCACAGTATGGTCTATTCATGCTTTTTCTCTATGTTCCTAGAAACAGGGTACACCTCTTTGTACCCCCGATTCTCATTTTACATCTTCAATATATTGCTCCCAGAAATGGTGAAAGAAATACTCATGTCACCTCATTATCACAGTAATATTCTGGACAAAAAATGGAAAGGTCACACTTATGATTGTACCAAAGCCTAAATGGAAAGTGAACATGGATTTCTAAAAACATCCATGTCCAGGTTGCCTAATGCTGTCAATTGTCAATCCTATTGGTGACTACATATTTGTTTTTTTCCTAATTTATATATTCAAACTCAACCCTGTTGAAAATGTCTAATTCTATCACTCACTTTATACTTTGCCTGATTTCGTAATGTTTCTATTGATATCTGCTTTTCTACATATTTTCCCCAGTTCAACATAGTGACTGACTCTTCATATGTGCTGACATTTACATTCACTCAACAACCGAAAGTCTATTGCTAAAGAACTTTTGGTCCAAATCCTATACTCACTCTTCTTCCTAAACCTACCGACTATCTTCCTAATCCTACTGAATATCCCTTTTTGACTGGATGTTCTCTTCTAAATTCAATCATCCAATGTACAAGGTCCTATGCCATTGTATATGGAATTATCTGAGGCATCTTTGCAGCACATCATTCAAAGCTAAGTATCCCAATCAAGGGCAAAACCCTTCTGGGCTTCAAATCATACCTAGATTTCTGTTTTCCTACTTATATTTCACCTCTATATTCTTGTAAATATTGCAGGTTCCCAATACCGTTATTCATCACACAGAATCACTCGTAATCAAATCAAACCTGTTTTTAAACCCCAAGTATACACTGTTCCCTCAATCATTTTACAGAAGAGCAGAGACAGAGTGGTTCTTACAATACAGGAAAGTTGGGGAACTTCAACCTGGTGAGAACCTCAAATGTCCATGCACAAATGGTACCTGGAGAATTTGTAGGCAGGTATGAAGCACCTGAGAGAGCAAAAGTCATCTTCCATGGCAAACAACCTGGTCAGGATGAAGGGATGTTTCTGAATCTGCCTCTCTCTCTTCTTATTGTACAGAAGATGGACCAAACCAGGGCTGAGTGGAGAGCTGTTCCCGGGTGCCAATGGTGATATACATTCTACCTTATGAAAGTGTCACAGGAAGTAGGGGCAACCTCCAACTTATGTTACCCTTGGAAGCAACTGTTAGGACAAAGTGGTTGCCAAGGCAGTGACCTCATTCAGTTCCAAAGAATGTGACATACCTCATTTCCTTGGTGATGGAACTCTCTGAACTTGGTATCCAAGAAGCCAGGCACCCAGAGGCAGTCCCAGTCCCAGTCCCAGTGGGCTCACTTGTTTGGATTTACCAAGGACAGAGTCAGTTTTCTTGGTACCTAATGATGTGAGGATGGCCAAATGCCAGGAGAGCTCTGAAGATGGACCTTTCCTGAGAAAACAGGTAGTGGCTAACCACTTTTTCCTGACATCTTCACAGAGTTGGTCAAGGAAACAAGATCTGAGAGAAGACAGGCCATTTCGGGGGAACATAGTAAGGCCCACCAGTCAGAGGACACTCCGGATAGTCACAGACCTACTTGGGGGAAGGAGGTGCCTTTGTGGGAGTGGGTGTGGGTTTGTTGTTTTGTCTCATGTTCTGAGAATAGATAGAAAAGGCGGTTTGTTTGGTTTGGAGTGGACAGTTTCTAGTAAGTCATTTGAAACGGCGAGTGTTTCTGTTTCTGTGTATCCCACTGTGTCCGTTGTTGTAGACATTAGAAAAGAGAATGCATTAATGGATGTGTCCTGTCTAGTATAAATCTTCCCATGCCCAATATATGAATGGACTGCAGCTTGTCTTATCGAAGTGCAACACCTGCTATCTTTCTAAGTTGTTGTTTTCTTCCTGAATTCTGGCCACTCTCCAGAATAGGCTCATGGATTTGTGTCCAAAATATGTACCACCTCCAAGCTCTGTGACATGGCCATGTACTGGATAGCTGAAGAGAATGGCGAGCATCAAAGAAAACTCAGATACCAGTGTGACCAGGAAAGTCTCAGTGCAGAAACCGTGCTTTGGGCCTTTTGCTTACTTATTGTTGTGTTTCACTGAATGTCAGGAAGGTCTTTGCCTCAGGCCACCCCTTTGTGAAGCCTGAAGAAAACAGTTTTCAAATGGAAATGAATGGGCCTCACCTGTGGCTCTTTGCTTAATTGCTTTGGAAAGGGATGTGTCTTTATCAGCCTCTTGGACCTGTGTGTGGCTGTGACTTAGATTCTCAGCACCTGATGGATCTTAAGAATGATCCCATGTGAGCTTCCAAAACCAAAATGGCAAAAAATATCATTCATTGTGGATGAAGTCTCTTGCCTTCTCTGTTAGGTTCCTGCACTCCATCAAATGACAATAGGGATTCTTTGGGTCAAATGAGTTCTTCAAAGCCCTGCAGAGGTGCTTGTGTTTTCGCATGACTCTAAATCACCTAAAGAATCGATACCTAAAATCAGTAGGCCTCAAATTGGAGAAACAAAGAAGTATTAACGGCAGGCTTATTTGTTCGCTCCTGTTTCAGAGAAACGGTGTCCAGGCTACCCTGACTTTAGGCAAATGAGAGGCAAACGAACTGATTTTGGACACTGTCTTGGGCTGCGCCCCTCATGGAAACCTCCAGCCAGAGGTTAAGATGATTGACTATATGGAATAAGATGAAGGCCATGTGGGAGTGTTTTTGTTTTAATTTAGGTCATTTGTGTTGCATTGGAAAAAATGACTCGGTCCACGTGGGCTTGAACTCTGGTGTGATTCCCCTTAGAGACTGGGTTTTGGAACTGAACTCAGAGAAGCATTGCCATGAATTTTGTTGGGATTTTAAGAGGCCACGCATGAAAGTCGCTCTTGGAAACTGAGACCTAGGCCCCGGGTGGATTTCCACAGAGGCCTGGGAATCTCAGCAAGGATATCACATGATTTTATTCTTAAAGAAATGGCAGCCATAGTTGAGAGTCAAAACACACATGGACCTCACATTGTAGACCTCAATGGGCCTGGCCTAATGTGACCTTTTGTCCACTCTTTGGGAAGCCGTGCCTGTGAGAGTTCTCCAGAGATTTCATTGAAATGAGCTTCCTCACCATTTAATGTTTGCTGAATGAACTGAAACCCACAGTGCCTCCAACTTCATGCTTGAAAAATGGCTAGATAAATACCATGAAATTTTTGAAATTCCTATGACCAGGTGGCACTGGAGAAACATTGGATGTCCTGTTGCTGATCATGAGTATACCAGACAGTGCCTTGATTTACTGAGTTTCATGAAAATGGTGTAGAACAGAGATGCCAGTAAGTTGGAGCCTGCTGAGTAGTGAGTCTAGAGCAGTGGTGGGGAGGTGTTTGATAAAACATCCGTGGTAGGGCCATGTGGATCTACCATTGGATTCCAAATGGCTTGTAACTGACATGGTGCAGCCAACAGACCCTTATATGTAAAGGCATCTTGTTATATGGAGAGTTTTCAGAGGAAAATTAAGAATCAGGTTGATATGGACAAGGGGGCAATGGGGCAAGCTGTGAGAGATAGGAGCCTAGTTGGTGCATTCTCTTGCAGACCCTGACCCACCACACGTGACAGAACTCCCTCCAGCACTGTGTCCCAGTTTAGCTCCTAGTATTTCGTGAAACAAATACCAAACACACAGTGTAGCAGCAAAAACACCACAAACAGTGGAGGAGGACCAAATGGCATCACAGTCCACACGGGGAGATACTAAGTCCCCAGTGGCCTCAGTTTACCTACAAAGAGAGGATTCAGCACTGCTTCATCTTGTTCATTGGAAAATAAGAAACCATGTCCTCCAGGTCACATAGATGCAGACCCAGCTTTGATGGTCTCACTACAGAGGAATCCAAATCTCCTGAAAACAACATATATTTCAAGTGTGGAAGCTCAGAGGCAGTTCCTCAAAAAGCTTTTAGGCCAGCAGAGCTCCATGTTTGTGGAGTGTTTACCCCGTCCCTTAGTTTTGGAAACTCCTCTACCACCTCCAAGGTTGTGAACTCCTGAGCATTTTCCATTCCAGATATGTATTCACTGATTTTGTAACTCTTCTCCTCTAATTGTGTCTTACTTGGGGTGAAGGTAATGTCAAGGCATTGTTCTGGATGAGAGCGGGAGGATATTTGTGCAGCATATTTTTACATACACATTGGATTCATTTTCCAAATTTCCATTCGAAGTACTGAATCCCTGACACTAATCTATACCTAGTAGACTCAGACTATTCATTCTAATATAATGGAGAAAATTAGCCCAACACATTAGAAATACAAGTACTTCAGAGGAGACATGTTGTACAGTTGGACTTGACATTTGCATTATATAAGGTAGGAGTTATAAATCTAGTCAAATTTATTTGAAATATTCTCCATGTGTTTTTAAGCTTAACAAATATGTGAATTCTTATTTCCCTTTTCTGTAGCCTATTCACACATGTATATTTATATGCATATATAGAATCCTACCAGGTATCACACGTACATTTTTGTGAGGTGGCTGTCTTGGCAGATACAAATTGTGAGAAGAGTTCACTCCTCCTAAATGCTGTTGGAAATGAAAATTCAACCTATAGGAGAGCGTCCTAGTAGAACAACATTATACATTAACTCATGTTCAGTAAAATAAATATTTTTGCATTTGTGGATGATACATATTTACTGATGAATTTCGATTGGCATTTATATTGGTACTTTTTAATGTCTGTGAGTGTTGTGTGTGTGTGTGTGTGTATATACAGATATAGATATAGATATACTCTCCAAATTTTTCAAAATATGAAATATATGTGTCTAATATACACTCTCTAAATTCATTCATGTTCATGTATGTGGATTTATAATCCACTTTTCACAAGATGATAATCAGAAATATTCATCCACCTGAAATACATATTTGTTTCCTAGTACTGAAAACTAACTTCAGTGAATGGTGCATACAAATCCTAATTATTCTACAGTAACTGACCCAGTCTAACATCAATGCAAGTAGACTCCTATGGGACATGATATGTAATTTGTCATTCATTTGTATTCGACACTGGTACATTATTGTTTCTTCAGTTTTTGCACATCACAGGATATACATTTCATCCACAAGTTCACAAATTAATAAGCATTTGTTTCAACTTTAACCACTTCTTGATTCAGAACACATGTATTGTCAGGGTATTCTTGACTGGTCTATTCATGAGACTTCTTTCCAAACACATTATTTTGAATTTCCATAATCATTTTGAAGCAAAACTCACACACTCTTTATGATAAACCTAAACACAAATATTTCCATTACATACATACCTGGTTGGAATGAATGATTGTATATCAATATACGATTTCCTTTAATTTTTCAGATATCAGTTCAATTCATTATTTAAAGTTCAAAAAAGTTATATTATTTATTCACAGTATGGTCTATTCATGCTTTTTCTCTATGTTCCTAGAAACAGGGTACACCTCTTTGTACCCCCGATTCTCATTTTACATCTTCAATATATTGCTCCCAGAAATGGTGAAAGAAATACTCATGTCACCTCATTATCACAGTAATATTCTGGACAAAAAATGGAAAGGTCACACTTATGATTGTACCAAAGCCTAAATGGAAAGTGAACATGGATTTCTAAAAACATCCATGTCCAGGTTGCCTAATGCTGTCAATTGTCAATCCTATTGGTGACTACATATTTGTTTTTTTCCTAATTTATATATTCAAACTCAACCCTGTTGAAAATGTCTAATTCTATCACTCACTTTATACTTTGCCTGATTTCGTAATGTTTCTATTGATATCTGCTTTTCTACATATTTTCCCCAGTTCAACATAGTGACTGACTCTTCATATGTGCTGACATTTACATTCACTCAACAACCGAAAGTCTATTGCTAAAGAACTTTTGGTCCAAATCCTATACTCACTCTTCTTCCTAAACCTACCGACTATCTTCCTAATCCTACTGAATATCCCTTTTTGACTGGATGTTCTCTTCTAAATTCAATCATCCAATGTACAAGGTCCTATGCCATTGTATATCGAATTATCTGAGGCATCTTTGCAGAACATCATTCAAAGCTAAGTATCCCAATCAAGGGCAAAACCCTTCTGGGCTTCAAATCATACCTAGATTTCTGTTTTCCTACTTATATTTCACCTCAATATTCTTGTAAATATTGCAGGTTCCCAATACCGTTATTCATCACACAGAATCACTCGTAATCAAATCAAACCTGTTTTTAACCCCAAGTATACACTGTTCCCTCAATCATTTTACAGAAGAGCAGAGACAGAGTGGTTCTTACAATACAGGAAAGTTGGGGACCTTCAACCTGATGAGAACCTCAAATGTCCATGCACAAATGGTATCTGGAGAATTTGTAGGCAGGTATGAAGCACCTGAGAGAGCAAAAGTCATCTTCCATGGCAAACAACCTGGTCAGGATGAAGGGATGTGTCTGAATCTGCCTCTCTCTCTTCTTATTGTACAGAAGATGGACCAAACCAGGGCTGAGTGGAGAGCTGTTCCCCGGTGCCAATGGTGATATACATTCTACCTTATGAAAGTGTCACAGGAAGTTCTGGCAACCTCCATCTTATGTTACCCTTGGAAGCAACTGTTAGGACAAAGTGGTTGCCAAGGCAGTGACCTCATTCAGTTACAAAGAATGTGAAATACCTCATTTGCTTGGTGATGGAACTCTCTGAACTTGGTATCCAAGAAGCCAGACACCCAGAGGCAGTCCCAGTCCCAGTCCCAGTGGGCTCACTTGTTTGGATTTACCAAGGACAGAGTCAGTTTTCTTGGTACCTAATGATGTGAGGATGGCCAAATGCCAGGAGAGCTCTGAAGATGGACCTTTCCTGAGAAAACAGGTAGTGGCTAACCACTTTTTCCTGACATCTTCACAGAGTTGGTCAAGGAAACAAGATCTGAGAGAAGACAGGCCATTTCGGGGGAACATAGTATGGCCCACCAGTCAGAGGACACTCCGGATAGTCACAGACGTACTTGGGGGAAGGAGGTGCCTTTGTGGGAGTGGGTGTGGGTTTGTTGTTTTGTCTCATGTTCTGAGAATAGATAGAAAAGGCGGTTTGTTTGGTTTGGAGTGGACAGTTTCTAGTAAGTCATTTGACATGGCGAGTGTTTCTCTTTCTGTGTATCCCACTGTGTCCGTTGTTGTAGACATTAGAAAAGAGAATGCATTAATGGATGTGTCCTGTCTAGTATAAATCTTCCCATAATTCATCCTGCCCAATATATGAATGGACTGCAGCTTGTCATATCGATGTGCAACACCTGCTATCTTTCTAAGTTGATGTTTTCTTCCTGAATTCTGGCCACTCTCCAGAATACGCTCATGGATTTGTGTCCAAAATATGTACCACCTCCAAGCTCTGTGACATGGCCATGTACTGGATAGCTGAAGAGAATGGCGAGCATCTCAGAAAACTCAGATATCAGTGTGACCAGGAAAGTCTCAGTGCAGAAACCCTGCTTTGGGCCTTTTGCTTACTTATTGTTGTGTTGCACTGAATGTCAGGAAGGTCTTTGCCTCAGGCCACCCCTTTGTGAAGCCTGAAGAAAACAGTTTTCAAATGGAAATGAATGGGCCTCACCTGTGGCTCTTTGCTTAATTGCTTTGGAAAGGGATGTGTCTTTATCAGCCTCTTGGGCCTGTGTGTGGCTGTGACTTAGATTCTCAGCACCTGATGGATCTTAAGAATGATCCCATGTGAGCTTCCAAAACCAAAATGGCAAAAAATTTCATTCATTGTGGATGTAGTCTCTTGCCTTTCTCTGTTAGGTTCCTGCACTCCATCAAATGACAATAGGGATTCTTTGGGTCAAATGAGTTCTTCAAAGCCCTGCAGAGGTGCTTGTGTTTTCGCATGACTCTAAATCACCTAAAGAATCGATACCTAAAATCAGTAGGCCTCAAATTGGAGAAACACAGAAGTATTAACGGCAGGCTTATTTGTTCACTCCTGGTTCACAGAAACGGTGTCCAGGCTACCCTGACTTTAGACAAATGAGGGGCAAACGAGCTGATTTTGGACACTGTCTTGGGCTGCGCCCCTCATGGAAACCTCCAGCCAGAGGTTAAGATGATTGACTATATGGAATAAGATGAGGGCCATGTGGGAGTGTTTTGGTTTTAATTTTGGTCATTTGTGTGGCATTGGAAAAAATGACTGGGTCCACGTGGGCTTGAACTCTGGTGTGATTCCCCTTAGAGACTGGGTTTTGGAACTGAACTCAGAGAAGCATTGCCGTGAATTTTGTTGGGATTTTAAGAGGCCATGCATGAAAGTCGCTCTTGGAAACTGAGACCTAGGCCCCGGGTGGATTTCCACAGAGGCCTGGGAATCTCAGCAAGGATATCACATGATTTTATTCTTAAAGAAATGGCAGCCATAGTTGAGAGTCAAAACACACATGGACCTCACATTGTAGACCTCAATGGGCTGGCCTAATGTGACCTTTTGTCCACTCTTTGGGAAGCCATGCCTGTGAGAGTTCTCCAGAGATTTCATTGAAATGAGCTTCCTCACCATTTAATGTTTGCTGAATGAACTGAAACCCACAGTGCCTCCAACTTCTTGCTTGAAAAATGGCTACATAAATACCATGAAATTTTTGAAATTCCTATGACCAGGTGGCACTGGAGAAACATTGGATGTCCTGTTGCTGATCATGAGTATACCAGACAGTGACTTGATTTACTGAGTTTCATGAAAATGGTGTAGAACAGAGATGCCAGAAATTTGGAGCCTGCTGAGTAGTGGGTCTAGAGCAGTGGTGGGGAGGTGTTTGATAAAACATCCGTGGTAGGGCCATGTGGATCTACCATTGGATTCCAAATGGCTTGTAACTGACATGGTGCAGCCAACAGACCCTTATATGTAAAGGCATCTTGTTATATGGAGAGTTTTCAGAGGAAAATTAAGAATCAGGTTGATATGGACAAGGGGGCAATGGGGCAAGCTGTGAGAGATAGGAGCCTAGTTGGTGCATTCTCTTGCAGACCCTGACCCACCACACGTGACAGAACTCTCTCCAGCACTGTGTCCCAGTTTAGCTCCTAGTATTTCGTGAAACAAATACCAAACTCACAGTGCAGCAGCAAAAACACCACAAAAAGTGGAAGAGGACCAAATGGCTTCACAGTCCACACGGGGAGACACTTAGTCCCCAGTGGCCTCAGTTTACCTACAAAGAGAGGATTCAGCACTGCTTCATCTTGTTCATTGGAAAATAAGAAACCATGTCCTCCAGGTCACATAGATGCAGACCCAACTTTGATGTTCTCACTACAGAGGAAGCCAAATCTCCTGAAAACAACATATATTTCAAGTGTGGAGGCTCAGAGGCAGTTTCTCAAAAAGTTTTTAGGCCAGCAGAGCTCCATGTTTGTGGAGTGTTTACCCTGTCCCTTAGTTTTGGAAACTCCTCTACCACCTCCAAGGTTGTGAACTCCTGAGCATTTTCCATTCCAGATATGTATTCACTGATTTTGGAACTCTTCTCCTCTAATTGTGTCTTACTTGGGGTGAAGGTAATGTCAAGGCATTGTTCTGGATGAGAGCGGGAGGATATTTGTGCAGCATATATTTACATACACATTGGATTCATTTTCCAATTTTCCATTCGAAATACTGAATCCCTGACACTAACCCATACCTAGTAGACTCAGACTATTCATCCTAATATAATGGAGAAAATTAACCCAACACATTAGAAATACAAGTACTTCAGAGGAGACATGTTGTATAGTTGGACTTGACATTTCCATTATATAAGGTAGGAGTTATAAATCTAGTCAAATTTATTTGAAATATTCTCCATGTGTTTTAAACTTAACAAATATGTGAATTCTTGTTTCGTTTTTCTGTAGTCTATTCACACTTGTATATTTATATGCATATATAGAATCCTACCAGGTATCACACGTACATTTTTGTGAGGTGGCTGTCTTGGCAGATACAAATTGTGAGAAGAGTTCACTCCTCCTAAATGCTGTTGGAAATGAAAATTCAACTTATAGGAGAGCGTCCTAGTAGAACAACATTATACATTAACTCATGTTCAGTAAAATAAATATTTTTGCATTTGTGGATTATACATATTTACTGATGAATTTCGATTGGCATTTATATTGGTACTTTTTAATGTCTGTGAGTGTTGTGTGTGTGTGTGTGTGTGTATATACAGATATAGATATAGATATACTCTCCAAATTTTTTAAAATATGAAATATATGTGTCTAATATACACTCTCTTAATTCATTCATGTTCATGTATGTGGATTTATAATCCACTTTTCACAAGATGATAATCAGAAATATTCATCCACCTGAAATACATATTTGTTTCCTAGTACTGAAAACTAACTTCAGTGAATGGTGCATACAAATCCTAATTATTCTACAGTAACTGACCCAGTCTAACATCAATGCAAGTAGACTCCTATGGGACATGATATGTAATTTGTCATTCATTTGTATTCGACACTGGTACATTATTGTTTCTTCAGTTTTTGCACATCACAGGATATACATTTCATCCACAAGTTCACAAATTAATAAGCATTTGTTTCAACTTTCACCACTTCTTGCTTCAGAACACATGTATTGTCAGGGTTTCTTGACTGGTCTTTTCATGAGACTTCTTTCCAAACACATTATTTTGAATTTCCATAATCATTTTGAAGCAAAACTCACACACTCTTCATGATAAACCAAAACACAAATATTTCCATTACATATATACCTGGTTGGAATGAATGATTGTATATCAATATACGATTTCCTTTAATTTTTCAGATATCAGTTCAATTCATTATTTAAAGTTCAAAAAAGTTATATTATTTATTCACAGTATGGTCTATTCATGCTTTTTCTCTATATTCCTAGAAATAGGGTACACCTCTTTGTACCCCCGATTCTCATTTTACACCTTCAATATATTGCTCCCAGAAATGGTGAAAGAAATACTCATGTCACCTCATTATCACAGTAATATTCTGGACAAAAAATGGAAAGGTCACACTTATGATTTTACCAAAGCCTAAATGGAAAGTGAACATGGATTTCTAAAAACATCCATGCCCAGGTTGCCTAATGCTGTCAATTGTCAATCCTATTGGTGACTACATATTTGTTTTTTTCCTAATTTATATACTCAAACTCAACCCTGTTGAAAATGTCTAATTCTATCACTCACTTTATACTTTGCCTGATTTCGCAATGTTTCTATTGATATCTGCTTTTCTACATATTTTCCCCAGTTCAACATAGTGACTGACTCTTCATATGTGCTGACATTTACATTCACTCAACAAGCGAAAGTCTATTGCTAAAGAACTTTCGGTCCAAATCCTATACTCACTCTTCTTCCTAAACCTACCGACTATCTTCCTAATCCTACTGAATATCCCTTTTTGACTGGATGTTCTCTTCTAAATTCAATCATCCAATGTACAAGGTCCTATGCCATTGTATATCGAATTATCTGAGGCATCTTTGCAGAACATCATTCAAAGCTAAGTATCCCAATCAAGGGCAAAACCCTTCTGGGCTTCAAATCATACCTAGATTTCTGTTTTCCTACTTATATTTCACCTCAATATTCTTGTAAATACTGCAGGTTCCCAATACCATTACTCATCACACAGAATCACTCGTAACCCAAATCAAACCTGTTTTTGACCCCAAGTATACACTGTTCCCTCAATCATTTTACAGAAGAGCAGGGACAGAGTGGTTCTTACAATACAGGAAAGTTGGGGACCTTCCACCTGATGAGAACCTCAAATGTCCATGCACAAATGATACCTGGAGAAGTTGTAGGCAGGTATGAAGCACCTGAGAGAGCAAAAGTCATCTTCCATGGCAAACAACCTGGTCAGGATGAAGGGATGTGTCTAAATCTGCCTCTCTCTCTTCTTATTGTACAGAAGATGGACCAAACCAGTCCTGAGTGGAGAGCTGTTCCCGGGTGCCAATGGTGATATACATTCTACCTTATGAAAGTGTCACAGGAAGTAGGGGCAACCTCCAACTTATGTTACCCTTGGAAGCAACTGTTAGGACAAAGTGGTTGCCAAGGCAGTGACCTCATTCAGTTCCAAAGAATGTGACATACCTCATTTCCTTGGTGATGGAACTCTCTGAACTTGGTATCCAAGAAGGCAGGCACCCAGAGGCAGTCCCAGTCCCAGTCCCAGTGGGCTCACTTGTTTGGATTTACCAAGGACAGAGTCAGTTTTCTTGGTACCTAATGATGTGAGGATGGCCAAATGCCAGGAGAGCTCTGAAGATGGACCTTTCCTGAGAAAACAGGTAGTGGCTAACCACTTTTTCCTGACATCTTCACAGAGTTGGTCAAGGAAACAAGATCTGAGAGAAGACAGGCCATTTCGGGGGAACATAGTATGGCCCACCAGTCAGAGGACACTCCGGATAGTCACAGACCTACTTGGGGGAAGGAGGTGCCTTTGTGGGAGTGGGTGTGGGTTTGTTGTTTTGTCTCATGTTCTGAGAATAGATAGAAAAGGCGGTTTGTTTGGTTTGGAGTAGACAGTTTCTAGTAAGTCATTTGTAACGGCGAGTGTTTCTGTTTCTGTGTATCCCACTGTGTCCGTTGTTGTAGACATTAGAAAAGAGAATGCATTAATGGATGTGTCCTGTCTAGTATAAATCTTCCCATGCCCAATATATGAATGGACTGCAGCTTGTCTTATCGATGTGCAACACCTGCTATCTTTCTAAGTTGTTGTTTTCTTCCTGAATTCTGGCCACTCTCCAGAATAGGCTCATGGATTTGTGTCCAAAATATGTACCACCTCCAAGCTCTGTGACATGGCCATGTACTGGATAGCTGAAGAGAATGGCGAGCATCAAAGAAAACTCAGATATCAGTGTGACCAGGAAAGTCTCAGTGCAGAAACCCTGCTTTGGGCCTTTTGCTTACTTATTGTTGTGCTTCACTGAATGTCAGGAAGGTCTTTGCCTCAGGCCACCCCTTTGTGAAGCCTGGAGAAAACAGTTTTCAAATGGAAATGAATGGGCCTCACCTGTGGCTCTTTGCTTAATTGCTTTGGAAAGGGATGTGTCTTTATCAGCCTCTTGGGCCTGTGTGTGGCTGTGACTTAGATTCTCAGCACCTGATGGATCTTAAGAATGATCCCATGTGAGCTTCCAAAACCAAAATGGCAAAAAATTTCATTCATTGTGGATGTAGTCTCTTGCCTTTCTCTGTTAGGTTCCTGCACTCCATCAAATGACAATAGGGATTCTTTGGGTCAAATGAGTTCTTCAAAGCCCTGCAGAGGTGCTTGTGTTTTCGCATGACTCTAAATCACCTAAAGAATCGATACCTAAAATCAGTAGGCCTCAAATTGGAGAAACACAGAAGTATTAACGGCAGGCTTATTTGTTCACTCCTGGTTCACAGAAACGGTGTCCAGGCTACCCTGACTTTAGACAAATGAGGGGCAAACGAGCTGATTTTGGACACTGTCTTGGGCTGCGCCCCTCATGGAAACCTCCAGCCAGAGGTTAAGATGATTGACTATATGGAATAAGATGAGGGCCATGTGGGAGTGTTTTGGTTTTAATTTTGGTCATTTGTGTGGCATTGGAAAAAATGACTGGGTCCACGTGGGCTTGAACTCTGGTGTGATTCCCCTTAGAGACTGGGTTTTGGAACTGAACTCAGAGAAGCATTGCCGTGAATTTTGTTGGGATTTTAAGAGGCCACGCATGAAAGTCGCTCTTGGAAACTGAGACCTAGGCCCCGGGTGGATTTCCACAGAGGCCTGGGAATCTCAGCAAGGATATCACATGATTTTATTCTTAAAGAAATGGCAGCCATAGTTGAGAGTCAAAACACACATGGACCTCACATTGTAGACCTCAATGGGCCTGGCCTAATGTGACCTTTTGTCCACTCTTTGGGGAAGCCATGCCTGTGAGAGTTCTCCAGAGATTTCATTGAAATGAGCTTCCTCACCATTTAATGTTTGCTGAATGAACTGAAACCCACAGTGCCTCCAACTTCATGCTTGAAAAAATGGCTAGATAAATACCATGAAATTTTTGAAATTCCTATGACCAGGTGGCACTGGAGAAACATTGGATGTCCTGTTGCTGATCATGAGTATCCCAGACAGTGCCTTGATTTACTGAGTTTCATGAAAATGGTGTAGAACAGAGATGCCAGAAATTTGGAGCCTGCTGAGTAGTGGGTCTAGAGCAGTGGTGGGGAGGTGTTTGATAAAACATCCGTGGTAGGGCCATGTGGATCTACCATTGGATTCCAAATGGCTTGTAACTGACATGGTGCAGCCAACAGACCCTTATATGTAAAGGCATCTTGTTATATGGAGAGTTTTCAGAGGAAAATTAAGAATCAGGTTGATATGGACAAGGGGGCAATGGGGCAAGCTGTGAGAGATAGGAGCCTAGTTGGTGCATTCTCTTGCAGACCCTGACCCACCACACGTGACAGAACTCCCTCCAGCACTGTGTCCCAGTTTAGCTCCTAGTATTTCGTGAAACAAATACCAAACTCACAGTGCAGCAGCAAAAACACCACAAAAAGTGGAAGAGGACCAAATGGCTTCACAGTCCACACGGGGAGACACTTAGTCCCCAGTGGCCTCAGTTTACCTACAAAGAGAGGATTCAGCACTGCTTCATCTTGTTCATTGGAAAATAAGAAACCATGTCCTCCAGGTCACATAGATGCAGACCCAGCTTTGATGTTCTCACTACAGAGGAAGCCAAATCTCCTGAAAACAACATATATTTCAAGTGTGGAAGCTCAGAGGCAGTTTCTCAAAAAGTTTTTAGGCCAGCAGAGCTCCATGTTTGTGGAGTGTTTACCCTGTCCCTTAGTTTTGGAAACTCCTCTACCACCTCCAATGTTGTGAACTCCTGAGCATTGTCCATTCCAGATATGTATTCACTGATTTTGTAACTCTTCTCCTCTAATTGTGTCTTACTTGGGGTGAAGGTAATGTCAAGGCATTGTTCTGGATGAGAGCGGGAGGATATTTGTGCAGCATATATTTACATACACATTGGATTCATTTTCCAATTTTCCATTCGAAATACTGAATCCCTGACACTAACCCATACCTAGTAGACTCAGACTATTCATCCTAATATAATGGAGAAAATTAACCCAACACATTAGAAATACAAGTACTTCAGAGGAGACATATTGTATAGTTGGACTTGACATTTGCATTATATAAGGTAGGAGTTATAAATCTAGTCAAATTTATTTGAAATATTCTCCATGTGGTTTTAAACTTAACAAATATGTGAATTCTTGTTTCCTTTTTCTGTAGTCTATTCACACATGTATATTTATATGCATATATAGAATCCTACCAGGTATCACACGTACATTTTTGTGAGGTGGCTGTCTTGGCAGATACAAATTGTGAGAAGAGTTCACTCCTCCTAAATGCTGTTGGAAATGAAAATTCAACTTATAGGAGAGCGTCCTAGTAGAACAACATTATACATTAAATCATGTTCAGAAAAATAAATATTTTTGCATTTGTGGATGATACATATTTACTGATGAATTTTGATTGGCATTTATATTGGTACTTTTTAATGTCTGTGAGTTGTGTGTGTGTGTGTGTGTGTGTGTGTGTGTATAGATATAGATATAGATATAGATATACTCTCCAAATTTTTCAAAATATGAAATATATGTGTCTA
>NW_027516620.1:0-55893 GCF_048772815.1 Callospermophilus lateralis
GATACTTGGTGGTAATGATCAGTTCATTAATCCCACTTGGCTGCCCAACTTTCACTCTTCTAGGTTCAAGCGTTCGTTTCCAGTAACAGTTTGAATTTTTATGTTTCACTCTGTTTTCTGCTATATAGATAGATGTGTTTGAAACTTTAAAAAAAAACACGGTTTGTGCTAGCTCCTTGAAACGTGACAAAATGAAGTAGTTCTAAGTTCTATCTATATGGTTTGTTTCCTCTTGAAGTACCCCATGCAGAAACTGGCGAAAAACACTTTCGTTTGAAAGGGGTTGCCATGCTTCCAAAAAACTACTAGTTTGCTGAAATCTCAGCAAACATTTTTTCACCAAATCTTGATGATACTTGGTGGTAATGATCAGTTCACTAATCCCACTTGGCTGCCCAACTTTCACTCTTCTAGGTTCAAGCGTTCGTTTCCAGTAACACTTTGAATTTTTAGGTTTCACTCTGTTTTCTGCTATATAGATAGATGTGTTTGAAACTCTAAATCAAACACGGTTTGTGCTAGCTCCTTGAAACTTGACCAAATGAAGTAGTTCTAAGTTCTATCTCTATGGTTTGTTTCCTCTTGAAGTACCCCATGCAGAGACTGGCGAAAAACACTTTCGTTTGAAAGGGGTTGCCAAGCTTCCAAAAAACTACTAGTTTGCTGAAATCTCAGCAAACATTTTTTCACCAAAACTTGATGATACTTGGTGGTAATGATCAGTTCACTAAGCCCACTTGGCTGCCCAATTTTTACTCTTCTAGGTTCAAGCGTTCGTTTCCAGTAACACTTTGAAATTTTAGGTTTCATTCTGTTTTCTGCTATATTGATAGATGTCTTTGAAACTCTAAATCAAACACGGTTTGTGCTAGCTCCTTGAAACTTGACAAAATGAAGTAGTTGTTAGTTCTATCTCTATGGTTTTTTTCCTCTTGAAGTACCCCATGCAGATACTGGCGAAAAACACTTCGTTTGAAAGGGGTTGCCAAGCTTCGAAAAAACTACTAGTTTGCTGAAATCTCAGCAAACATTTTTTCACCAAATCTTGATGATACTTGGTGGTAATGATCAGTTCACTAATCCCACTTGGCGGCCCAAATTTTATTCTTCTAGGTTGAAGCTTTCGTTTCCAGTGACTGTTTGAACTTTTAGGTTTCACTCTGTTTTCTCCAACATAGATAGCTGTGTTTGGAATTCTAAATCAAACACGGTTTGTGCTAGCTCCGTGAAACTTGACAAAATGAAGTAGTTCTAAGTTCTATCTCTATGGTTTGTTTCCTCTTGAAGTACCCCATGCAGAGACTGGCAAAGAACACTTTCGTTTGAAAGGGGTTGCCAAGCTTGGCTCCAAAAAACTACTCGTTTGCTGAAATCTCAGCAACCATTTTTTCACCAAATCTTGATGATACTTGGTGGTAATGATGAGTTCAATAAGCCCACTTGGCTGCCCAATTTTCACTCTTCTAGGTTCAAGCGTTCGTTTCCAGTAACACTTTGAATTTTTAGGTTTCACTCTGTTTTCTGCTATATAGATAGATGTGTTTGAAACTCTAAATCAAACACGGTTTGAGCTAGCTCCTTGAAACTTGACCAAATGAAGTAGTTCTAAGTTCTATCTCTATGGTTTGTTTCCTCTTGAAGTACCCCATGCAGAGACTGGC
This sequence comes from Callospermophilus lateralis, assembly GCF_048772815.1. Taxonomy (NCBI): domain Eukaryota; kingdom Metazoa; phylum Chordata; class Mammalia; order Rodentia; family Sciuridae; genus Callospermophilus; species Callospermophilus lateralis. Next base: position 1,662 of record NW_027516620.1, read on the forward strand.
GAAAAACACTTTCGTTTTAAACGGGTTGCCAAGCTTCCAAAAACTACTAGTTTGCTGAAATCTCAGCAAACATTTTTTCACCAAAATCTTGATGATACTTGGTGGTAATGATCAGTTCACTAATCCCACTTGGCTGCCCAACTTTCACTCTTCTAGGTTCAAGCGTTCGTTTCCAGTAACAGTTTGAATTTTTAGGTTTCACTCTGTTTTCTGCTATATAGATAGATGTGTTTGAAACTCTAAATCAAACACGGTTTGTGCTAGCTCCCTGAAACTTGACAAAATGAAGTAGTTCTAAGTTCTATCTCTATGGTTTGTTTCCTCTTGAAGTACCCCATGCAGAGACTGGCAAAGAACACTTTCGTTTGAAAGGGGTTGCCAAGCTTCCAAAAAACTACTAGTTTGCTGAAATCTCAGCAACCATTTTTCACCAAATCTTGATGATACTTGGTGGTAATGATCAGTTCACTAAGCCCACTTGGCTGCCCAATTTTCACTCTTCTAGGTTCAAGCGTTCGTTTCCAGTAACACTTTGAATTTTTAGGTTTCACTCTGTTTTCTGCTATATAGATAGATGTGTTTGAAACTCTAAATCAAACACGGTTTGTGCTAGCTCCTTGAAACTTGACCAAATGAAGTAGTTCTAAGTTCTATCTCTATGGTTTGTTTCCTCCTGAAGTACCCCATGCAGAGACTGGCGAAAAACACTTTAGTTTTAAAGGGGTTGCCAAGCTTCCAAAAACTACTAGTTTGCTGAAATCTCAGCAAACATTTTTTCACCAAATCTTGATGATACTTGGTGGTAATGATCAGTTCACTAATCCCACTTGGCAGCCCAACTTTCACTCTTCTAGGTTCAAGCGTTCGTTTCCAGTAACAGTTTGAATTTTTAGGTTTCACTCTGTTTTCTGCTATATAGATAGATGTGTTTGAAACTCTAAATCAAACACGGTTTGTGCAAGCTTCGTGAAACTTGACAAAATGAAGTAGTTCTAAGTTCTATCTCTATGGTTTGTTTCCTCTTGAAGTACCCCATGCAGAGACTGGCGAAGAACACTTTCGTTTGAAAGGGGTTGCCAAGCTTCCAAAAAACTACTCGTTTGCTGAAATCTCAGCAAATATGTTTTCACCAAATCTTGATGATACTTGGTGGTAATGATCAGTTCACTAAGCCCACTTGGCTGCCCAATTTTCACTCTTCTAGGTTCAAGCGTTCGTTTCCAGTAACACTTTGAATTTTTAGGTTTCACTCTGTTTTCTGCTATATAGATAGATGTGTTTGAAACTCTAAATCAAACACGGTTTGTGCTAGCTCCTTGAAACTTGACCAAATGAAGTAGTTCTAAGTTCTATCTCTATGGTTTGTTTCCTCTTGAAGTACCCCATGCAGAAACTGGCGAAAAACACTTTCGTTTGAAAGGGGTTGCCATGCTTCCAAAAAACTACTAGTTTGCTGAAATCTCAGCAAACATTTTTTCACCAAATCTTGATGATACTTGGTGGTAATGATCAGTTCACTAATCCCACTTGGCTGCCCAACTTTCACTCTTCTAGGTTCAAGCGATCGTTTCCAGTAACACTTTGAATTTTTAGGTTTCACTCTGTTTTCTGCTATATAGATAGATGTGTTTGAAACTCTAAATCAAACACGGTTTGTGCTAGCTCCTTGAAACTTGACAAAATGAAGTAGTTCTAAGTTCTATCTCTATGGTTTGTTTCCTCTTGAATTTCCCCATGCAGAGACTGGCGAAAAACACTTTCGTTTGAAAGGGGTTGCCAAGCTTCCAAAAAACTACTAGTTTGCTGAAATCTCAGCAAACATTTTTTCACCAAAACTTGATGATACTTGGTGGTAATGATCAGTTCACTAAGCCCACTTGGCTGCCCAATTTTTACTCTTCTAGGTTCAAGCGTTCGTATCCAGTAACACTTTGAAATTTTAGGTTTCACTCTGTTTTCTGCTATATACATAGATGTCTTTGAAACTCTAAATCAAACACGGTTTGTGCTAGCTCCTTGAAACTTGACAAAATGAAGTAGTTGTTAGTTCTATCTCTATGGTTTTTTTCCTCTTGAAGTACCCATGCAGAGACTGGCGAAAAACACTTTCGTTTGAAAGGGGTTGCCAAGCTTCGAAAAAACTACTAGTTTGCTGAAATCTCAGCAAATATTTTTTCACCAAATCTTGATGATACTTGGTGGTAATGATCAGTTCACTAATCCCACTTGGCTGCCCAAATTTTATTCTTCTAGGTTGAAGCTTTCGTTTCCAGTGACTGTTTGAACTTTTAGGTTTCACTCTGTTTTCTCCAACATAGATAGCTGTGTTTGGAATTCTAAATCAAACACGGTTTGTGCTAGCTCCGTGAAACTTGACAAAATGAAGTAGTTGTAAGTTCTATCTCTATGGTTTGTTTCCTCTTGAAGTACCCCATGCAGAGACTGGCAAAGAACACTTTCGTTTGAAAGGGGTTGCCAAGCTTCCAAAAAACTACTAGTTTGCTGAAATCTCAGCAAACATTTTTTCACCAAATCTTGATGATACTTGGTGGTAATGATCAGTTCACTAATCCCACTTGGCTGCCCAACTTTCACTCTTCTAGGTTCAAGCGTTCGTTTCCAGTAACACCTTGGATTTTTAGGTTTAACTCTGTTTTCTGCTATATAGATAGATGTGTTTGAAACTCTAAATCAAACACGGTTTGTGCTAGCTCCTTGAAACTTGACCAAATGAAGTAGTTCTAAGTTCTATCTCTATGGTTTGTTTCCTCTTGAAGTACCCCATGCAGAGACTGGCGAAAAACACTTTCGTTTGAAAGGGGTTGCCAAGCTTCCAAAAAACTACTAGTTTGCTGAAATCTCAGCAAACATTTTTTCACCAAAACTTGATGATACTTGGTGGTAATGATCAGTTCACTAAGCCCACTTGGCTGCCCAATTTTTACTCTTCTAGGTTCAAGCGTTCGTTTCCAGTAACACTTTGAAATTTTAGGTTTCACTCTGTTTTCTGCTATATACATAGATGTCTTTGAAACTCTAAATCAAACACGGTTTGTGCTAGCTCCTTGAAACTTGACAAAATGAAGTAGTTGTTAGTTCTATCTCTATGGTTTTTTTCCTCTTGAAGTACCCCATGCAGAGACTGGCGAAAAACACTTTCATTTGAAAGGGGTTGCCAAGCTTCGAAAAAACTACTAGTTTGCTGAAATCTCAGCAAACATGTTTTCACCAAATCTTGATGATACTTGGTGGTAATGATCAGTTCACTAATCCCACTTGGCTGCCCAAATTTTATTCTTCTAGGTTGAAGCTTTCGTTTCCAGTGACTGTTTGAACTTTTAGGTTTCACTCTGTTTTCTCCAACATAGATAGCTGTGTTTGGAATTCTAAATCAAACACGGTTTGTGCTAGCTCCGTGAAACTTGACAAAATGAAGTAGTTCTAAGTTCTATCTCTATGGTTTGTTTCCTCTTGAAGTACCCCATGCAGAGACTGGCAAAGAACACTTTCGTTTGAAAGGGGTTGCCAAGCTTCCAAAAACTACTCGTTTGCTGAAATCTCAGCAACCATTTTTTCACCAAATCTTGATGATACTTGGTGGTAATGATCAGTTCACTAATCCCACTTGGCTGCCCAACTTTCACTCTTCTAGGTTCAAGCGTTCGTTTCCAGTAACAGTTTGAATTTTTAGGTTTCACTCTGTTTTCTGCTATATAGATAGATGTGTTTGAAACTCTAAATCAAACACGGTTTGTGCTAGCTCCCTGAAACTTGACAAAATGAAGTAGTTCTAAGTTCTATCTCTATGGTTTGTTTCCTCTTGAAGTACCCCATGCAGAGACTGGCAAAGAACACTTTCGTTTGAAAGGGGTTGCCAAGCTTCCAAAAAACTACTAGTTTGCTGAAATCTCAGCAACCATTTTTTCACCAAATCTTGATGATACTTGGTGGTAATGATCAGTTCACTAAGCCCACTTGGCTGCCCAATTTTCACTGTTCTAGGTTCAAGCGTTCGTTTCCAGTAACACTTTGAATTTTTAGGTTTCACTCTGTTTTCTGCTATATAGATAGATGTGTTTGAAACTCTAAATCAAACACGGTTTGTGCTAGCTCCTTGAAACTTGACCAAATGAAGTAGTTCTAAGTTCTATCTCTATGGTTTGTTTCCTCCTGAAGTACCCCATGCAGAGACTGGCGAAAAACACTTTCGTTTTAAAGGGGTTGCCAAGCTTCCAAAAAACTACTAGTTTGCTGAAATCTCAGCAAACATTTTTTCACCAAATCTTGATGATACTTGGTGGTAATGATCAGTTCATTAATCCCACTTGGCTGCCCAACTTTCACTCTTCTAGGTTCAAGCGTTCGTTTCCAGTAACAGTTTGAATTTTTATGTTTCACTCTGTTTTCTGCTATATAGATAGATGTGTTTGAAACTTTAAAAAAAACACGGTTTGTGCTAGCTCCTTGAAACGTGACAAAATGAAGTAGTTCTAAGTTCTATCTATATGGTTTGTTTCCTCTTGAAGTACCCCATGCAGAAACTGGCGAAAAACACTTTCGTTTGAAAGGGGTTGCCATGCTTCCAAAAACTACTAGTTTGCTGAAATCTCAGCAAACATTTTTTCACCAAATCTTGATGATACTTGGTGGTAATGATCAGTTCACTAATCCCACTTGGCTGCCCAACTTTCACTCTTCTAGGTTCAAGCGTTCGTTTCCAGTAACACTTTGAATTTTTAGGTTTCACTCTGTTTTCTGCTATATAGATAGATGTGTTTGAAACTCTAAATCAAACACGGTTTGTGCTAGCTCCTTGAAACTTGACCAAATGAAGTAGTTCTAAGTTCTATCTCTATGGTTTGTTTCCTCTTGAAGTACCCCATGCAGAGACTGGCGAAAAACACTTTCGTTTGAAAGGGGTTGCCAAGCTTCCAAAAAACTACTAGTTTGCTGAAATCTCAGCAAACATTTTTTCACCAAAACTTGATGATACTTGGTGGTAATGATCAGTTCACTAAGCCCACTTGGCTGCCCAATTTTTACTCTTCTAGGTTCAAGCGTTCGTTTCCAGTAACACTTTGAAATTTTAGGTTTCATTCTGTTTTCTGCTATATTGATAGATGTCTTTGAAAACTCTAAATCAAACACGGTTTGTGCTAGCTCCTTGAAACTTGACAAAATGAAGTAGTTGTTAGTTCTATCTCTATGGTTTTTTTCCTCTTGAAGTACCCCATGCAGATACTGGCGAAAAACACTTTCGTTTGAAAGGGGTTGCCAAGCTTCGAAAAAACTACTAGTTTGCTGAAATCTCAGCAAACATTTTTTCACCAAATCTTGATGATACTTGGTGGTAATGATCAGTTCACTAATCCCACTTGGCGGCCCAAATTTTATTCTTCTAGGTTTGAAGCTTTCGTTTCCAGTGACTGTTTGAACTTTTAGGTTTCACTCTGTTTTCTCCAACATAGATAGCTGTGTTTGGAATTCTAAATCAAACACGGTTGTGCTAGCTCCGTGAAACTTGACAAAATGAAGTAGTTCTAAGTTCTATCTCTATGGTTTGTTTCCTCTTGAAGTACCCCATGCAGAGACTGGCAAAGAACACTTTCGTTTGAAAGGGGTTGCCAAGCTTCCAAAAAACTACTCGTTTGCTGAAATCTCAGCAACCATTTTTTCACCAAATCTTGATGATACTTGGTGGTAATGATGAGTTCAATAAGCCCACTTGGCTGCCCAATTTTCACTCTTCTAGGTTCAAGCGTTCGTTTCCAGTAACACTTTGAATTTTTAGGTTTCACTCTGTTTTCTGCTATATAGATAGATGTGTTTGAAACTCTAAATCAAACACGGTTTGAGCTAGCTCCTTGAAACTTGACCAAATGAAGTAGTTCTAAGTTCTATCTCTATGGTTTGTTTCCTCTTGAAGTACCCCATGCAGAGACTGGCGAAAAACACTTTCGTTTTAAACGGGTTGCCAAGCTTCCAAAAAACTACTAGTTTGCTGAAATCTCAGCAAACATTTTTTCACCAAATCTTGATGATACTTGGTGGTAATGATCAGTTCACTAATCCCACTTGGCTGCCCAACTTTCACTCTTCTAGGTTCAAGCGTTCGTTTCCAGTAACAGTTTGAATTTTTAGGTTTCACTCTGTTTTCTGCTATATAGATAGATGTGTTTGAAACTCTAAATCAAACACGGTTTGTGCTAGCTCCCTGAAACTTGACAAAATGAAGTAGTTCTAAGTTCTATCTCTATGGTTTGTTTCCTCTGAAGTACCCCATGCAGAGACTGGCAAAGAACACTTTCGTTTGAAAGGGGTTGCCAAGCTTCCAAAAAACTACTAGTTTGCTGAAATCTCAGCAACCATTTTTTCACCAAATCTTGATGATACTTGGTGGTAATGATCAGTTCACTAAGCCCACTTGGCTGCCCAATTTTCACTCTTCTAGGTTCAAGCGTTCGTTTCCAGTAACACTTTGAATTTTTAGGTTTCACTCTGTTTTCTGCTATATAGATAGATGTGTTTGAAACTCTAAATCAAACACGGTTTGTGCTAGCTCCTTGAAACTTGACCAAATGAAGTAGTTCTAAGTTCTATCTCTATGGTTTGTTTCCTCCTGAAGTACCCCATGCAGAGACTGGCGAAAAACACTTTAGTTTTAAAGGGGTTGCCAAGCTTCCAAAAAACTACTAGTTTGCTGAAATCTCAGCAAACATTTTTTCACCAAATCTTGATGATACTTGGTGGTAATGATCAGTTCACTAATCCCACTTGGCAGCCCAACTTTCACTCTTCTAGGTTCAAGCGTTCGTTTCCAGTAACAGTTTGAATTTTAGGTTTCACTCTGTTTTCTGCTATATAGATAGATGTGTTTGAAACTCTAAATCAAACACGGTTTGTGCAAGCTTCGTGAAACTTGACAAAATGAAGTAGTTCTAAGTTCTATCTCTATGGTTTGTTTCCTCTTGAAGTACCCCATGCAGAGACTGGCGAAGAACACTTTCGTTTGAAAGGGGTTGCCAAGCTTCCAAAAAACTACTCGTTTGCTGAAATCTCAGCAAATATGTTTTCACCAAATCTTGATGATACTTGGTGGTAATGATCAGTTCACTAAGCCCACTTGGCTGCCCAATTTTCACTCTTCTAGGTTCAAGCGTTCGTTTCCAGTAACACTTTGAATTTTTAGGTTTCACTCTGTTTTCTGCTATATAGATAGATGTGTTTGAAACTCTAAATCAAACACGGTTTGTGCTAGCTCCTTGAAACTTGACCAAATGAAGTAGTTCTAAGTTCTATCTCTATGGTTTGTTTCCTCTTGAAGTACCCCATGCAGAAACTGGCGAAAAACACTTTCGTTTGAAAGGGGTTGCCATGCTTCCAAAAAACTACTAGTTTGCTGAAATCTCAGCAAACATTTTTTCACCAAATCTTGATGATACTTGGTGGTAATGATCAGTTCACTAATCCCACTTGGCTGCCCAACTTTCACTCTTCTAGGTTCAAGCGATCGTTTCCAGTAACACTTTGAATTTTTAGGTTTCACTCTGTTTTCTGCTATATAGATAGATGTGTTTGAAACTCTAAATCAAACACGGTTTGTGCTAGCTCCTTGAAACTTGACAAAATGAAGTAGTTCTAAGTTCTATCTCTATGGTTTGTTTCCTCTTGAAGTACACCATGCAGAGACTGGCGAAAAACACTTTCGTTTGAAAGGGGTTGCCAAGCTTCCAAAAAACTACTAGTTTGCTGAAATCTCAGCAAACATTTTTTCACCAAAACTTGATGATACTTGGTGGTAATGATCAGTTCACTAAGCCCACTTGGCTGCCCAATTTTCACTCTTCTAGGTTCAAGCGTTCGTTTCCAGTAACACTTTGAAATTTTAGGTTTCACTCTGTTTTCTGCTATATAGATAGATGTCTTTGAAACTCTAAATCAAACACGGTTTGTGCTAGCTCCGTGAAACTTGACAAAATGAAGTAGTTGTTAGTTCTATCTCTATGGTTTTTTTCCTCTTGAAGTACCCCATGCAGAGACTGGCGAAGAACACTTTCGTTTGAAAGGGGTTGCCAAGCTTCGAAAAAACTACTAGTTTGCTGAAATCTCAGCAAACATTTTTTCACCAAATCTTGATGATACTTGGTGGTAATGATCAGTTCACTAATCCCACTTGGCTGCCCAAATTTTATTCTTCTAGGTTGAAGCTTTCGTTTAAAGTGACTGTTTGAACTTTTAGGTTTCACTCTGTTTTCTCCAACATAGATAGCTGTGTTTGGAATTCTAAATCAAACACGGTTTGTGCTAGCTCCTTGAAACTTGACCAAATGAAGTAGTTCTAAGTTCTATCTCTATGGTTTGTTTCCTCTTGAAGTACCCCATGCAGAAACTGGCGAAAAACACTTTCGTTTGAAAGGGGTTGCCATGCTTCCAAAAAACTACTAGTTTGCTGAAATCTCAGCAAACATTTTTTCACCAAATCTTGATGATACTTGGTGGTAATGATCAGTTCACTAATCCCACTTGGCTGCCCAACTTGCACTCTTCTAGGTTCAAGCGTTCGTTTCCAGTAACAGTTTGAATTTTTAGGTTTCACTCTGTTTTCTACTATATAGATAGATGTGTTTGAAACTCTAAATCAAACACGGTTTGTGCTAGCTCCGTGAAACTTGACAAAATGAAGTAGTTCTAAGTTCTATCTCTATGGTTTGTTTCCTCTTGAAGTACCCCATGCAGAGACTGGCAAAGAACACTTTCGTTTGAAAGGGGTTGCCAAGCTTCCAAAAAACTACTAGTTTGCTGAAATCTCAGCAACCATTTTTTCACCAAATCTTGATGATACTTGGTGGTAATGATCAGTTCACTAAGCCCACTTGGCTGCCCAATTTTCGCTCTTCTAGGTTCAAGCGTTCGTTTCCAGTAACACTTTGAATTTTTAGGTTTCACTCCGTTTTCTGCTATATAGATAGATGTGTTTGAAACTCTAAATCAAACACGGTTTGTGCTAGCTCCTTGAAACTTGACCAAATGAAGTAGTTCTAAGTTCTATCTCTATGGTTTGTTTCCTCTTGAAGTACCCCATGCAGAGACTGGCGAAAAACACTTTCGTTTTAAACGGGTTGCCAAGCTTCCAAAAAACTACTAGTTTGCTGAAATCTCAGCAAACATTTTTTCACCAAATCTTGATGATACTTGGTGGTAATGATCAGTTCACTAATCCCACTTGGCTGCCCAACTTTCACTCTTCTAGGTTCAAGCGTTCGTTTCCAGTAACAGTTTGAATTTTTAGGTTTCACTCTGTTTTCTGCTATATAGATAGATGTGTTTGAAACTCTAAATCAAACACGGTTTGTGCTAGCTCCCTGAAACTTGACAAAATGAAGTAGTTCTAAGTTCTATCTCTATGGTTTGTTTCCTCTTGAAGTACCCCATGCAGAGACTGGCAAAGAACACTTTCGTTTGAAAGGGGTTGCCAAGCTTCCAAAAAACTACTAGTTTGCTGAAATCTCAGCAACCATATTTTTCACCAAATCTTGATGATACTTGGTGGTAATGATCAGTTCACTAAGCCCACTTGGCTGCCCAATTTTCACTCTTCTAGGTTCAAGCGTTCGTTTCCAGTAACACTTTGAATTTTTAGGTTTCACTCTGTTTTCTGCTATATAGATAGATGTGTTTGAAACTCTAAATCAAACACGGTTTGTGCTAGCTCCTTGAAACTTGACAAAATGAAGTAGTTCTAAGTTCTATCTCTATGGTTTGTTTCCTCTTGAAGTACCCCATGCAGAAACTGGCGAAAAACACTTTCGTTTGAAAGGGGTTGCCATGCTTCCAAAAAACTACTAGTTTGCTGAAATCTCAGCAAACATTTTTTCACCAAATCTTGATGATACTTGGTGGTAATGATCAGTTCACTAATCCCACTTGGCTGCCCAACTTTCACTCTTCTAGGTTCAAGCGTTCGTTTCCAGTAACACTTTGAATTTTTAATTTCACTCTGTTTTCTGCTATATAGATAGATGTGTTTGAAACTCTAAATCAAACACGGTTTGTGCTAGCTCCCAGAAACTTGACAAAATGAAGTAGTTCTAAGTTCTATCTCTATGGTTTGTTTCCTCTTGAAGTACCCCATGCAGAGACTGGCAAAGAACACTTTCGTTTGAAAGGGGTTGCCAAGCTTCCAAAAAACTACTAGTTTGCTGAAATCTCAGCAACCATTTTTTCACCAAATCTTGATGATACTTGGTGGTAATGATCAGTTCACTAAGCCCACTTGGCTGCCCAATTTTCACTCTTCTAGGTTCAAGCGTTCGTTTCCAGTAACAGTTTGAATTTTTAGGTTTCACTCTGTTTTCTGCTATATAGATAGATGTGTTTGAAACTCTAAATCAAACACGGTTTGTGCTAGCTCCTTGAAACTTGACCAAATGAAGTAGTTCTAAGTTCTATCTCTATGGTTTGTTTCCTCTTGAAGTACCCCATGCAGAGACTGGCGAAAAACACTTTCGTTTGAAAGGGGTTGCCAAGCTTCCAAAAAACTACTAGTTTGCTGAAATCTCAGCAAACATTTTTTCACCAAAATTGATGATACTTGGTGGTAAGGATCAGTTCACTAAGCCCACTTGGCTGCCCAATTTTTACTCTTCTAGGTTCAAGCGTTCGTTTCCAGTAACACTTTGAAATTTTAGGTTTCACTCTGTTTTCTGCTATATAGATAGATGTCTTTGAAACTCTAAATCACACACGGTTTGTGCTAGCTCCTTGAAACTTGACAAAATGAAGTAGTTGTTAGTTCTATCTCTATGGTTTTTTTCCTCTTGAAGTACCCCATGCAGAGACTGGCGAAAAACACTTTCGTTTGAAAGGGGTTGCCAAGCTTCGAAAAAACTACTAGTTTGCTGAAATCTCAGCAAACATTTTTTCACCAAATCTTGATGATACTTGGTGGTAATGATCAGTTCACTAATCCCACTTGGCTGCCCAAATTTTATTCTTCTAGGTTGAAGCTTTCGTTTAAAGTGACTGTTTGAACTTTTAGGTTTCACTCTGTTTTCTCCAACATAGATAGCTGTGTTTGGAATTCTAAATCAAACACGGTTTGTGCTAGCTCCTTGAAACTTGACCAAATGAAGTAGTTCTAAGTTCTATCTCTATGGTTTGTTTCCTCTTGAAGTACCCCATGCAGAAACTGGCGAAAAACACTTTCGTTTGAAAGGGGTTGCCATGCTTCCAAAAAACTACTAGTTTGCTGAAATCTCAGCAAACATTTTTTCACCAAATCTTGATGATACTTGGTGGTAATGATCAGTTCACTAATCCCACTTGGCTGCCCAACTTTCACTCTTCTAGGTTCAAGCGTTCGTTTCCAGTAACAGTTTGAATTTTTAGGTTTCACTCTGTTTTCTACTATATAGATAGATGTGTTTGAAACTCTAAATCAAACACGGTTTGTGCTAGCTCCGTGAAACTTGACAAAATGAAGTAGTTCTAAGTTCTATCTCTATGGTTTGTTTCCTCTTGAAGTACCCCATGCAGAGACTGGCAAAGAACACTTTCGTTTGAAAGGGGTTGCCAAGCTTCCAAAAAACTACTAGTTTGCTGAAATCTCAGCAACCATTTTTTCACCAAATCTTGATGATACTTGGTGGTAATGATCAGTTCACTAAGCCCACTTGGCTGCCCAATTTTCGCTCTTCTAGGTTCAAGCGTTCGTTTCCAGTAACACTTTGAATTTTTAGGTTTCACTCCGTTTTCTGCTATATAGATAGATGTGTTTGAAACTCTAAATCAAACACGGTTTGTGCTAGCTCCTTGAAACTTGACCAAATGAAGTAGTTCTAAGTTCTATCTCTATGGTTTGTTTCCTCTTGAAGTACCCCATGCAGAGACTGGCGAAAAACACTTTCGTTTTAAACGGGTTGCCAAGCTTCCAAAAAACTACTAGTTTGCTGAAATCTCAGCAAACATTTTTTCACCAAATCTTGATGATACTTGGTGGTAATGATCAGTTCACTAATCCCACTTGGCTGCCCAACTTTCACTCTTCTAGGTTCAAGCGTTCGTTTCCAGTAACAGTTTGAATTTTTAGGTTTCACTCTGTTTTCTGCTATATAGATAGATGTGTTTGAAACTCTAAATCAAACACGGTTTGTGCTAGCTCCCTGAAACTTGACAAAATGAAGTAGTTCTAAGTTCTATCTCTATGGTTTGTTTCCTCTTGAAGTACCCCATGCAGAGACTGGCAAAGAACACTTTCGTTTGAAAGGGGTTGCCAAGCTTCCAAAAAACTACTAGTTTGCTGAAATCTCAGCAACCATTTTTTTCACCAAATCTTGATGATACTTGGTGGTAATGATCAGTTCACTAAGCCCACTTGGCTGCCCAATTTTCACTCTTCTAGGTTCAAGCGTTCGTTTCCAGTAACACTTTGAATTTTTAGGTTTCACTCTGTTTTCTGCTATATAGATAGATGTGTTTGAAACTCTAAATCAAACACGGTTTGTGCTAGCTCCTTGAAACTTGACCAAATGAAGTAGTTCTAAGTTCTATCTCTATGGTTTGTTTCCTCCTGAAGTACCCCATGCAGAGACTGGCGAAAAACACTTTCGTTTTAAAGGGGTTGCCAAGCTTCCAAAAAACTACTAGTTTGCTGAAATCTCAGCAAACATTTTTTCACCAAATCTTGATGATACTTGGTGGTAATGATCAGTTCACTAATCCCACTTGGCTGCCCAACTTTCAATCTTCTAGGTTCAAGCGTTCGTTTCCAGTAACAGTTTGAATTTTTAGGTTTCACTCTGTTTTCTGCTATATAGATAGATGTGTTTGAAACTCTAAATCAAACACGGTTTGTGCTAGCTCCGTGAAACTTGACAAAATGAAGTAGTTCTAAGTTCTATCTCTATGGTTTGTTTCCTCTTGAAGTACCCCATGCAGAGACTTGCGAAGAACACTTTCGTTTGAAAGGGGTTGCCAAGCTTCCAAAAAACTACTCGTTTGCTGAAATCTCAGCAAACATTTTTTCACCAAATCTTGATGATACTTGGTGGTAATGATCAGTTCACATAGCCCACTTGGCTGCCCAATTTTCACTCTTCTAGGTTTAAGCGTTCGTTTCCAGTAACACTTTGAATTTTTAGGTTTCACTCTGTTTTCTGCTATATAGATAGATGTGTTTGAAACTCTAAATCAAACACGGTTTGTGCTAGCTCCTTGAAACTTGACAAAATGAAGTAGTTCTAAGTTTTATCTCTATGGTTTGTTTCCTCTTGAAGTACCCCATGCAGAAACTGGCGAAAAACACTTTCGTTTGAAAGGGGTTGCCATGCTTCCAAAAAACTACTAGTTTGCTGAAATCTCAGCAAACATTTTTTCACCAAATCTTGATGATACTTGGTGGTAATGATCAGTTCACTAATACCACTTGGCTGCCCAACTTTCACTCTTCTAGGTTCAAGCGTTCGTTTCCAGTAACACTTTGAATTTTTAGGTTTCACTCTGTTTTCTGCTATATAGATAGATGTGTTTGAAACTCTAAATCAAACACGGTTTGTGCTAGCTCCTTGAAACTTGACCAAATGAAGTAGTTGTTAGTTCTATCTCTATGGTTTTTTTCCTCTTGAAGTACCCCATGCAGAGACTGGCGAAAAACACTTTCGTTTGAAAGGGGTTGCCAACCTTCGAAAAAACTACTAGTTTGCTGAAATCTCAGCAAACATTTTTTCACCAAATCTTGATGATACTTGGTGGTAATGATCAGTTCACTAATCCCACTTGGCTGCCCAAATTTTATTCTTCTAGGTTGAAGCTTTCGTTTCCAGTGACTGTTTGAACTTTTAGGTTTCACTCTGTTTTCTCCAACATAGATAGCTGTGTTTGGAATTCTAAATCAAACACGGTTTGTGCTAGCTCCTTGAAACTTGACCAAATGAAGTAGTTCTAAGTTCTATCTCTATGGTTTGTTTCCTCTTGAAGTACCCCATGCAGAAACTGGCGAAAAACACTTTCGTTTGAAAGGGGTTGCCATGCTTCCAAAAAACTACTAGTTTGCTGAAATCTCAGCAAATATTTTTTAACCAAATCTTGATGATACTTGGTGGTAATGATCAGTTCACTAATCCCACTTGGCTGCCCAAATTTTATTCTAGGTTGAAGCTTTCGTTTCCAGTGACTGTTTGAACTTTTAGGTTTCACTCTGTTTTCTCCAACATAGATAGCTGTGTTTGGAATTCTAAATCAAACACGGTTTGTGCTAGCTCCTTGAAACTTGACCAAATGAAGTAGTTCTAAGTTCTATCTCTATGGTTTGTTTCCTCTTGAAGTACCCCATGCAGAGACTGGCAAAGAACACTTTCGTTTGAAAGGGGTTGCCAAGCTTCCAAAAAACTACTAGTTTGCTGAAATCTCAGCAAACATTTTTTCACCAAAACTTGATGATACTTGGTGGTAATGATCAGTTCACTAAGCCCACTTGGCTGCCCAATTTTCACTCTTCTAGGTTCAATCGTTCGTTTCCAGTAACACTTTGAAATTTTAGGTTTCACTCTGTTTTCTGCTATATAGATAGATGTCTTTGAAACTCTAAATCAAACACGGTTTGTGCTATCTCCTTGAAACTTGACAAAATGAAGTAGTTGTTAGTTCTATCTCTATGGTTTTTTTCCTCTTGAAGTACCCCATGCAGAGAGTGGCGAAAAACACTTTCGTTTGAAAGGGGTTGCCAAGCTTCGAAAAAACTACTAGTTTGCTGAAATCTCAGCAAACATTTTTTCACCAAATCTTGATGATACTTGGTGGTAATGATCAGTTCACTAATCCCACTTGGCTGCCCAAATTTTATTCTTTTAGGTTGAAGCTTTCGTTTCCAGTGACTGTTTGAATTTTTAGGTTTCACTCTGTTTTCTCCAACATAGATAGCTGTGTTTGGAATTCTAAATCAAACACGGTTTGTGCTAGCTCCTTGAAACTTGACCAAATGAAGTAGTTCTAAGTTCTATCTCTATGGTTTGTTTCCTCTTGAAGTACCCCATGCAGAAACTGGCGAAAAACACTTTCGTTTGAAAGGGGTTTCCATGCTTCCAAAAAACTACTAGTTTGCTGAAATCTCAGCAAACATTTTTTCACCAAATCTTGATGATACTTGGTGGTAATGATCAGTTCACTAATCCCACTTGGCTGCCCAACTTTCACTCTTCTAGGTTCAAGCGTTCGTTTCCAGTAACAGTTTGAATTTTTAGGTTTCACTCTGTTTTCTACTATATAGATAGATGTGTTTGAAACTCTAAATCAAACACGGTTTGTGCTAGCTCCGTGAAACTTGACAAAATGAAGTAGTTCTAAGTTCTATCTCTATGGTTTGTTTCCTCTTGAAGTACCCCATGCAGAGACTGGCAAAGAACACTTTCGTTTGAAAAGGGTTGCCAAGCTTCCAAAAAACTACTAGTTTGCTGAAATCTCAGCAACCATTTTTTCACCAAATCTTGATGATACTTGGTGGTAATGATCAGTTCACTAAGCCCACTTGGCTGCCCAATTTTCGCTCTTCTAGGTTCAAGCGTTCGTTTCCAGTAACACTTTGAATTTTTAGGTTTCACTCCGTTTTCTGCTATATAGATAGATGTGTTTGAAACTCTAAATCAAACACGGTTTGTGCTAGCTCCTTGAAACTTGACCAAATGAAGTAGTTCTAAGTTCTATCTCTATGGTTTGTTTCCTCTTGAAGTACCCCATGCAGAGACTGGCGAAAAACACTTTCGTTTTAAACGGGTTGCCAAGCTTCCAAAAAACTACTAGTTTGCTGAAATCTCAGCAAACATTTTTTCACCAAATCTTGATGATACTTGGTGGTAATGATCAGTTCACTAATCCCACTTGGCTGCCCAACTTTCACTCTTCTAGGTTCAAGCGTTCGTTTCCAGTAACAGTTTGAATTTTTAGGTTTCACTCTGTTTTCTGCTATATAGATAGATGTGTTGAAACTCTAAATCAAACACGGTTTGTGCTAGCTCCTTGAAACTTGACCAAATGAAGTAGTTCTAAGTTCTATCTCTATGGTTTGTTTCCTCCTGAAGTACCCCATGCAGAGACTGGCGAAAAACACTATCGTTTTAAAGGGGTTGCCAAGCTTCCAAAAAATTACTAGTTTGCTGAAATCTCAGCAAACATTTTTTCACCAAATCTTGATGATACTTGGTGGTAATGATCAGTTCACTAATCCCACTTGGCTGCCCAACTTTCAATCTTCTAGGTTCAAGCGTTCGTTTCCAGTAACAGTTTGAATTTTTAGGTTTCACTCTGTTTTCTGCTATATAGATAGATGTGTTTGAAACTCTAAATCAAACACGGTTTGTGCTAGCTCCGTGAAACTTGCCCAAATGAAGTAGTTCTAAGTTCTATCTCTATGGTTTGTTTCCTCTTGAAGTACCCCATGCAGAGACTTGCGAAGAACACTTTCGTTTGAAAGGGGTTGCCAAGCTTCCAAAAAACTACTCGTTTGCTGAAAACTCAGCAAACATTTTTTCACCAAATCTTGATGATACTTGGTGGTAATGATCAGTTCACATAGCCCACTTGGCTGCCCAATTTTCACTCTTCTAGGTTTAAGCGTTCGTTTCCAGTAACACTTTGAATTTTTAGGTTTCACTCTGTTTTCTGCTATATAGATAGATATGTTTGAAACTCTAAATCAAACACGGTTTGTGCTAGCTCCTTGAAACTTGACAAAATGAAGTAGTTCTAAGTTCTATCTCTATGGTTTGTTTCCTCTTGAAGTACCCCATGCAGAAACTGGCGAAAAACACTTTCGTTTGAAAGGGGTTGCCATGCTTCCAAAAAACTACTAGTTTGCTGAAATCTCAGCAAACATTTTTTCACCAAATCTTGATGATACTTGGTGGTAATGATCAGTTCACTAATCCCACTTGGCTGCCCAACTTTCACTCTTCTAGGTTCAAGCGTTCGTTTCCAGTAACACTTTGAATTTTTAGGTTTCACTCTGTTTTCTGCTATATAGATAGATGTGTTTGAAACTCTAAATCAAACACGGTTTGTGCTAGCTCCTTGAAACTTGACCAAATGAAGTAGTTCAAAGTTCTATCTCTATGGTTTGTTTCCTCTTGAAGTACCCCATGCAGAGACAGGCGAAAAACACTTTCGTTTGAAAGGGGTTGCCAAGCTTCCAAAAAACTACTAGTTTGCTGAAATCTCAGCAAACATTTTTTCACCAAAACTTGATGATACTTGGTGGTAATGATCAGTTCACTAAGCCCACTTGGCTGCCCAATTTTCACTCTTCTAGGTTCAAGCGTTCGTTTCCAGTAACACTTTGAAATTTTAGGTTTCACTCTGTTTTCTGGTATATAGATAGATGTGTTTGAAACTCTAAATCAAACACGGTTTGTGCTAGCTCCTTGAAACTTGACAAAATGAAGTAGTTGTTAGTTCTATCTCTATGGTTTTTTTCCTCTTGAAGTACCCCATGCAGAGACTAGCGAAAAACACTTTCGTTTGAAAGGGGTTGCCAAGCTTCGAAAAAACTACTAGTTTGCTGAAATCTCAGCAAACATTTTTTCACCAAATGTTGATGATACTTTATTGGTAATGATCAGTTCACTAATCCCACTTGGCTGCAAAAATTTTATTCTTCTAGGTTGAAGCTTTCGTTTCCAGTGACTGTTTGAACTTTTAGGTTTCACTCTGTTTTCTCCAACATAGATAGCTGTGTTTGGAATTCTAAATCAAACACGGTTTGTGCTAGCTCCTTGAAACTTGACCAAATGAAGTAGTTCTAAGTTCTATCTCTATGGTTTGTTTCCTCTTGAAGTACCCCATGCAGAAACTGGCGAAAAACACTTTCGTTTGAAAGGGGTTGCCATGCTTCCAAAAAACTACTAGTTTGCTGAAATCTCAGCAAATATTTTTTCACCAAATCTTGATGATACTTGGTGGTAATGATCAGTTCACTAATCCCACTTGGCTGCCCAAATTTTATTCTAGGTTGAAGCTTTCGTTTCCAGTGACTGTTTGAACTTTTAGGTTTCACTCTGTTTTCTCCAACATAGATAGCTTTGTTTGGAATTCTAAATCAAACACGGTTTGTGCTAGCTCCTTGAAACTTGACCAAATGAAGTAGTTCTAAGTTCTATCTCTATGGTTTGTTTCCTCTTGAAGTACCCCATGCAGAGACTGGCAAAGAACACTTTCGTTTGAAAGGGGTTGCCAAGCTTCCAAAAAACTACTAGTTTGCTGAAATCTCAGCAAACATTTTTTCACCAAAACTTGATGATACTTGGTGGTAATGATCAGTTCACTAAGCCCACTTGGCTGCCCAATTTTCACTCTTCTAGGTTCAAGCGTTCGTTTCCAGTAACACTTTGAAATTTTAGGTTTCACTCTGTTTTCTGCTATATAGATAGATGTCTTTGAAACTCTAAATCAAACACGGTTTGTGCTATCTCCTTGAAACTTGACAAAATGAAGTAGTTGTTAGTTCTATCTCTATGGTTTTTTTCCTCTTGAAGTACCCCATGCAGAGACTGGCGAAAAACACTTTCGTTTTAAAGGGGTTGCCAAGCTTCGAAAAAACTACTAGTTTGCTGAAATCTCAGCAAACATTTTTTCACCAAATCTTGATGATACTTGGTGGTAATGATCAGTTCACTAATCCCACTTGGCTGCCCAAATTTTATTCTTCTAGGTTGAAGCTTTCGTTTCCAGTGACTGTTTGAATTTTTAGGTTTCACTCTGTTTTCTCCAACATAGATAGCTGTGTTTGGAATTCTAAATCAAACACGGTTTGTGCTAGCTCCTTGAAACTTGACCAAATGAAGTAGTTCTAAGTTCTATCTCTATGGTTTGTTTCCTCTTGAAGTACCCCATGCAGAAACTGGCGAAAAACACTTTCGTTTGAAAGGGGTTTCCATGCTTCCAAAAAACTACTAGTTTGCTGAAATCTCAGCAAACATTTTTTCACCAAATCTTGATGATACTTGGTGGTAATGATCAGTTCACTAATCCCACTTGGCTGCCCAACTTTCACTCTTCTAGGTTCAAGCGTTCGTTTCCAGTAACAGTTTGAATTTTTAGGTTTCACTCTGTTTTCTACTATATAGATAGATGTGTTTGAAACTCTAAATCAAACACGGTTTGTGCTAGCTCCGTGAAACTTGACAAAATGAAGTAGTTCCAAGTTCTATCTCTATGGTTTGTTTCCTCTTGAAGTACCCCATGCAGAGACTGGCAAAGAACACTTTCGTTTGAAAGGGGTTGCCAAGCTTCCAAAAAACTACTAGTTTGCTGAAATCTCAGCAACCATTTTTTCACCAAATCTTGATGATACTTGGTGGTAATGATCAGTTCACTAAGCCCACTTGGCTGCCCAATTTTCACTCTTCTAGGTTCAAGCGTTCGTTTCCAGTAACACTTTGAATTTTTAGGTTTCACTCTGTTTTCTGCTATATAGATAGATGTGTTTGAAACTCTAAATCAAACACGGTTTGTGCTAGCTCCTTGAAACTTGACCAAATGAAGTGGTTCTAAGTTCTATCTCTATGGTTTGTTTCCTCTTGAAGTACCCCATGCAGAGACTGGCGAAAAACACTTTCGTTTTAAAGGGGTTGCCAAGCTTCCAAAAAACTACTAGTTTGCTGAAATCTCAGCAAACATTTTTTCACCAAATCTTGATGATACTTGGTGGTAATGATAGTTCACTAATCCCACTTGGCTGCCCAACTTTCAATCTTCTAGGTTCAAGCGTTCGTTTCCAGTAACAGTTTGAATTTTTAGGTTTCACTCTGTTTTCTGCTATATAGATAGATGTGTTTGAAACTGTAAATCAAACACGGTTTGTGCTAGCTCCGTGAAACTTGACAAAATGAAGTAGTTCTAAGTTCTATCTCTATGGTTTGTTTCCTCTTGAAGTACCCCATGCAGAGACTGGCGAAGAACACTTTCGTTTGAAAGGGGTTGCCAAGCTTCCAAAAAACTACTAGTTTGCTGAAATCTCAGCAACCATTTTTTCACCAAATATTGATGATACTTGGTGGTAATGATCAGTTCACTAATCCCACTTGGCTGCCCAACTTTCACTCTTCTAGGTTCAAGCGTTCGTTTCCAGTAACAGTTTGAATTTTTAGGTTTCACTCTGTTTTCTGCTATATAGATAGATGTGTTTGAAACTCTAAATCAAACACTGTTTGTGCTAGCTCCCTGAAATTTGACAAAATGAAGTAGTTCTAAGTTCTATCTCTATGGTTTGTTTCCTCTTGAAGTACCCCATGCAGAGTCTGGCAAAGAACACTTTCGTTTGAAAGGGGTTGCCAAGCTTCCAAAAAACTACTAGTTTGCTGAAATCTCAGCAACCATTTTTTCACCAAATCTTGATGATACTTGGTGGTAATGATCAGTTCACTAAGCCCACTTGGCTGCCCAATTTTCACTCTTCTAGGTTCAAGCGTTCGTTTCCAGTAACACTTTGAATTTTTAGGTTTCACTCTTTTTTCTGCTATATAGATAGATGTGTTTGAAACTCTAAATCAACACGGTTTGTGCTATTCCTTGAAACTTGACCAAATGAAGTACTTCTAAGTTCTATCTCTATGGTTTGTTTCCTCCTGAAGTACCCCATGCAGAGACTGGCGAAAAACACTTTCGTTTTAAAGGGGTTGCCAAGCTTCCAAAAAACTACTAGTTTGCTGAAATCTCAGCAAACATTTTTTCACCAAATCTTGATGATACTTGGTGGTAATGATCAGTTCACTAATCCCACTTGGCTGCCCAACTTTCACTCTTCTAGGTTCAAGCGTTCGTTTCCAGTAACAGTTTGAATTTTTAGGTTTCACTCTGTTTTCTGCTATATAGATAGATGTGTTTGAAACTCTAAATCAAACACGGTTTGTGCTAGCTCCGTGAAACTTGACAAAATGAAGTAGTTCTAAGTTCTATCTCTATGGTTTGTTTCCTCTTGAAGTACCCCATGCAGAGACTGGCGAAGAACACTTTCGTTTGAAAGGGGTTGCCAAGCTTCCAAAAAACTACTCGTTTGCTGAAATCCCAGCGAACATTTTTTCACCAAATCTTGATGATACTTGGTGGTAATGATCAGTTCATTATGCCCACTTGGCTGCCCAATTTTCACTCTTCTAGGTTCAAGCGTTCGTTTCCAGTAACACTTTGAATTTTTAGGTTTCACTCTGTTTTCTGCTATATAGATAGATGTGTTTGAAACTCTAAATCAAACACGGTTTGTGCTAGCTCCGTGAAACTTGACAAAATGAAGTAGTTCTTAGTTCTATCTCTATGGTTTGTTTCCTCTTGAAGTACCCCATGCAGAGACTGGCGAAGAACACTTTCGTTTGAAAGGGGTTGCCAAGCTTCCAAAAAACTACTAGTTTGCTGAAATTCCAGCAAACATTTTTTCACCAATTCTTGATGATACTTGGTGGTAATGATCAGTTCACTAAGCCCACTTGGCTGCCTAATTTTCACTCTTCTAGGTTCAAGCATTCGTTTCCAGTAACACTTTGAATTTTTCGGTTTCACTCTGTTTTCTGCTATATAGATAGATGTGTTTGAAACTCTAAATCAAACACGGTTTGTGCTAGCTCCTTGAAACTTGACAAAATGAAGTAGTTCTAAGTTCTCTCTCTATGGTTTGTTTCCTCTTGAAGTACCCCATGCAGAAACTGGCGAAAAACACATTCGTTTGAAAGGGGATGCCATGCTTCCAAAGAACTACTAGTTTGCTGAAATCTCAGCAAACATTTTTTCACCAAATCTTGATGATACTTGGTGGTAATGATCAGTTCACTAATCCCACTTGGCTGCCCAACTTTCAATCTTCTAGGTTCAAGCGTTCGTTTCCAGAAACAGTTTGAATTTTTAGGTTTCACTCTGTTTTCTGCTATATAGATAGATGTGTTTGAAACTCTAAATCAAACACGGTTTGTGCTAGCTCCGTGAAACTTGACAAAATGAAGTAGTTGTAAGTTCTATCTCTATGGTTTGTTTCCTCTTGAAGTACCCCATGCAGAGACTGGCAAAGAACACTTTCGTTTGAAAGGGGTTGCCAAGCTTCCAAAAAACTACTAGTTTGCTGAAATCTCAGCAACCATTTTTTCACCAAATCTTGATGATACTTGGTGGTAATGATCAGTTCACTAATCCCACTTGGCTGCCCAACTTTCACTCTTCTAGGTTCAAGCGTTCGTTTCCAGTAACACTTTGAATTTTTAGGTTTCACTCTGTTTTCTGCTATATAGATAGATGTGTTTGAAACTCTAAATCAAACACGGTTTGTGCTAGCTCCTTGAAACTTGACCAAATGAAGTAGTTCTAAGTTCTATCTCTATGGTTTGTTTCCTCTTGAAGCACCCCATGCAGAGACTGGCGAAGAACACTTTCATTTGAAAGGGGTTGCCAAGCTTCCAAAAAACTACTCGTTTGCTGAAATCTCAGCAAACATTTTTTCAGCAAATCTTGATGATACTTGGTGGTAATGATCAGTTCACTAAGCCCACTTGGCTGCCCAATTTTCACTCTTCTAGGTTCAAGCGTTCGTTTCCAGTAACACTTTGAATTTTTAGGTTTCACTCTGTTTTCTGCTATATAGATAGATGTGTTTGAAACTCTAAATCAAACACGGTTTGTGCTAGCTCCTTGAAACTTGACCAAATGAAGTAGTTCTAAGTTCTATCTCTATGGTTTGTTTCCTCTTGAAGTACCCCATGCAGAAACTGGCGAAAAACACTTTCGTTTGAAAGGGGTTGCCATGCTTCCAAAAAACTACTAGTTTGCTGAAATCTCAGCAAACATTTTTTCACCAAATCTTGATGATACTTGGTGGTAATGATCAGTTCACTAATCCCACTTGGCTGCCCAAATTTTATTCTTCTAGGTTGAAGCTTTCGTTTCCAGAGACTGTTTGAACTTTTAGGTTTCACTCTGTTTTCTCCAACATAGATAGCTGTGTTTGGAATTCTAAATCAAACACGGTTTGTGCTAGCTCCTTGAAACTTGACCAAATGAAGTAGTTCTAAGTTCTATCTCTATGGTTTGTTTCCTCTTGAAGTACCCCATGCAGAAACTGGGGAAAAACACTTTCGTTTGAAAGGGGTTGCCATGCTTCCAAAAAACTACTAGTTTGCTGAAATCTCAGCAAACATTTTTTCACCAAATCTTGATGATACTTGGTGGTAATGATCAGTTCACTAATCCCACTTGGCTGCCCAATTTTCACTCTTCTAGGTTCAAGCGTTCGTTTCCAGTAACAGTTTGAATTTTTAGGTTTCACTCTGTTTTCTACTATATAGATACATGTGTTTGAAACTCTAAATCAAACACGGTTTGTGCTAGCTCCGTGAAACTTGACAAAATGAAGTAGTTCTAAGTTCTATCTCTATGTTTTGTTTCCTCTTGAAGTACCCCATGCAGAGACTGGCAAAGAACACTTTCGTTTGAAAGGGGTTGCCAAGCTTCCAAAAAACTACTAGTTTGCTGAAATCTCAGCAACCATTTTTTCACCAAATCTTGATGATACTTGGTGGTAATGATCAGTTCACTAAGCCCACTTGGCTGCCCAATTTTCCTCTTCTAAGTTCAAGCGTTCGTTTCCAGTAACACTTTGAATTTTTAGGTTTCACTCTGTTTTCTGCTATATAGATAGATGTGTTTGAAACTCTAAATCAAACACGGTTTGTGCTAGCTCCTTGAAACTTGACCAAATGAAGTAGTTCTAAGTTCTATCTCTATGGTTTGTTTCCTCTTGAAGTACCCCATGCAGAAACTGGCGAAAAACACTTTCGTTTGAAAGGGGTTGCCATGCTTCCAAAAAACTACTAGTTTGCTGAAATCTCAGCAAACATTTTTTCACCAAATCTTGATGATACTTGGTGGTAATGATCAGTTCACTAATCCCACTTGGCTGCCCAACTTTCACTCTTCTAGGTTCAAGCGTTCGTTTCCAGTAACACTTTGAATTTTTAGGTTTCACTCTGTTTTCTGCTATATAGATAGATGTGTTTGAAACTCTAAATCAAACACGGTTTGTGCTAGCTCCTTGAAACTTGACCAAATGAAGTAGTTCTAAGTTCTACCTCTATGGTTTGTTTCCTCTTGAAGTACCCCATGCAGAGACTGGCGAAAAACACTTTCGTTTGAAAGGGGTTGCCAAGCTTCCAAAAAACTACTAGTTTGCTGAAATCTCAGCAAACATTTTTTCACCAAAACTTGATGACACTTGGTGGTAATGATCAGTTCACTCAGCCCACTTGCCTGCCCAATTTTCACTCCTCTAGGTTCAAGCGTTCGTTTCCAGTAACACTTTGAAATTTTAGGTTTCACTCTGTTTTCTGCTATATAGATAGATGTCTTTGAAACTCTAAATCAAACACGGTTTGTGCTAGCTCCTTGAAACTTGACAAAATGAAGTAGTTGTTAGTTCTATCTCTATGGTTTTTTTTCCTCTTGAAGTACCCCATGCAGAGACTGGCGAAAAACACTTTCGTTTGAAAGGGGTTGCCAAGCTTCGAAAAAACTACTAGTTTGCTGAAATCTCAGCAAACATTTTTTCACCAAATCTTGATGATACTTGGTGGTAATGATCAGTTCACTAATCCCACTTGGCTGCCCAAATTTTATTCTTCTAGGTTGAAGCTTTCGTTTCCAGTGACTGTTTGAACTTTTAGGTTTCACTCTGTTTTCTCCAACATAGATAGCTGTGTTTGGAATTCTAAATCAAACACGGTTTGTGCTAGCTCCTTGAAACTTGACCAAATGAAGTAGTTCTAAGTTCTATCTCTATGGTTTGTTTCCTCTTGAAGTACCCCATGCAGAAACTGGCGAAAAACACTTTCGTTTGAAAGGGGTTGCCATGCTTCCAAAAAACTACTAGTTTGCTGAAATCTCAGCAAACATTTTTTCACCAAATCTTGATGATACTTGGTGGTAATGATCAGTTCACTAATCCCACTTGGCTGCCCAAATTTTATTCTTCTAGGTTGAAGCTTTCGTTTCCAGTGACTGTTTGAACTTTTAGGTTTCACTCTGTTTTCTCCAACATAGATAGCTGTGTTTGGAATTCTAAATCAAACACGGTTTGTGCTAGCTCCTTGAAACTTGACCAAATGAAGTAGTTCTAAGTTCTATCTCTATGGTTTGTTTCCTCTTGAAGTACACCATGCAGAGACTGGCAAAGAACACTTTCGTTTGAAAGGGGTTGCCAAGCTTCCAAAAAACTACTAGTTTGCTGAAATCTCAGCAAACATTTTTTCACCAAAACTTGATGATACTTGGTGGTAATGATCAGTTCACTAAGCCCACTTGGCTGCCCAATTTTCACTCTTCTAGGTTCAAGCGTTCGTTTCCAGTAACACTTTGAAATTTTAGGTTTCACTCTGTTTTCTGCTATATAGATAGATGTCTTTGAAACTCTAAATCAAACACGGTTTGTGCTATCTCCTTGAAACTTGACAAAATGAAGTAGTTGTTAGTTCTATCTCTATGGTTTTTTTTCTCTAGAAGTACCCCATGCAGAGACTGGCGAAAAACACTTTCGTTTGAAAGGGGTTGCCAAGCTTCGAAAAAACTACTAGTTTGCTGAAATCTCAGCAAACATTTTTTCACCAAATCTTGATGATACTTGGTGGTAATGATCAGTTCACTAATACCACTTGGCTGCCCAAATTTTATTCTTCTAGGTTGAAGCTTTCGTTTCCAGTGACTGTTTGAATTTTTAGGTTTCACTCTGTTTTCTCCAACATAGATAGCTGTGTTTGGAATTCTAAATCAAACACGGTTTGTGCTAGCTCCTTGAAACTTGACCAAATGAAGTAGTTCTAAGTTCTATCTCTATGGTTTGTTTCCTCTTGAAGTACCCCATGCAGAAACTGGCGAAAAACACTTTCGTTTGAAAGGGGTTTCCAAGCTTCCAAAAAACTACTAGTTTGCTGAAATCTCAGCAAACATTTTTTCACCAAATCTTGATGATACTTGGTGGTAATGATCAGTTCACTAATCCCACTTGGCTGCCCAACTTTCACTCTTCTAGGTTCAAGCGTTCGTTTCCAGTAACAGTTTGAATTTTTAGGTTTCACTCTGTTTTCTACTATATAGATAGATGTGTTTGAAACTCTAAATCAAACACGGTTTGTGCTAGCTCCGTGAAACTTGACAAAATGAAGTAGTTCTAAGTTCTATCTCTATGGTTTGTTTCCTCTTGAAGTACCCCATGCAGAGACTGGCAAAGAACACTTTCGTTTGAAAGGGGTTGCCAAGCTTCCAAAAAACTACTAGTTTGCTGAAATCTCAGCAACCATTTTTTCACCAAATCTTGATGATACTTGGTGGTAATGATCAGTTCACTAAGCCCACTTGGCTGCCCAACTTTCACTCTTCTAGGTTCAAGCGTTCGTTTCCAGTAACACTTTGAATTTTTAGGTTTCACTCTGTTTTCTGCTATATAGATAGATGTGTTTGAAACTCTAAATAAAACACGGTTTGTGCTAGCTCCTTGAAGCTTGACCAAATGAAGTAGTTCTAAGTTCTATCTCTATGGTTTGTTTCCTCTTGAAGTGCCCCATGCAGAGACTGGCGAAAAACACTTTCGTTTTAAAGGGGTTGCCAAGCTTCCAAAAAACTACTAGTTTGCTGAAATCTCAGCAAACATTTTTTCAAAAAAATCTTGATGATACTTGGTGGTAATGATCAGTTCACTAATCCCACTTGGCTGCCCAACTTTCACTCTTCTAGGTTCAAGCGTTCGTTTCCAGTAACAGTTTGAATTTTTAGGTTTCACTCTGTTTTCTGCTATATAGATAGATGTGTTTGAAACTCTAAATCAAACACGGTTTGTGCTAGCTCCGTGAAACTTGACAAAATGAAGTAGTTCTAAGTTCTATCTCTATGGTTTGTTTCCTCTTGAAGTACCCCATGCAGAGACTGGCGAAGAACACTTTCGTTTGAAAGGGGTTGCCAAGCTTCCAAAAAACTACTCCTTTGCTGAAATCCCAGCAAACATTTTTTCACCAAATCTTGATGATACTTGGTGGTAATGATCAGTTCATTAAGCCCACTTGGCTGCCCAATTTTCACTCTTCTAGGTTCAAGCGTTCGTTTCCAGTAACACTTTGAATTTTTAGGTTTCACTCTGTTTTCTGCTATATAGATATATGTGTTTGAAACTGTAAATCAAACACGGTTTGTGCTAGCTCCGTGAAACTTGACAAAATGAAGTAGTTCTAACTTCTATCTCTATGGTTTGTTTCCTCTTGAAGTACCCCATGCAGAGACTGGCGAAGAACACTTTCGTTTGAAAGGGGTTGCCAAGCTTCCAAAAAACTACTAGTTTGCTGAAATCTCAGCAAACATTTTTTCACCAATTCTTGATGATACTTGGTGGTAATGATCAGTTCACTAAGCCCACTTGGCTGCCTAATTTTCACTCTTCTAGGTTCAAGCGTTCGTTTCCAGTAACACTTTGAATTTTTAGGTTTCACTCTGTTTTCTGCTATATAGATAGATGTGTTTGAAACTCTAAATCAAACACGGTTTGTGCTAGCTCCTTGAAACTTGACAAAATGAAGTAGTTCTAAGTTCTATCTCTATGGTTTGTTTCCTCTTGAAGTACCCCATGCAGAAACTGGCGAAAAACACTTTCGTTTGAAAGGGGATGCCATGCTTAAAAGAACTACTAGTTTGCTGAAATCTCAGCAAACATTTTTTCACCAAATCTTGATGATACTTGGTGGTAATGATCAGTTCACTAATCCCACTTGGCTGCCCAACTTTCACTCTTCTAGGTTCAAGCGTTCGTTTCCAGAAACAGTTTGAATTTTTAGGTTTCACTCTGTTTTCTGCTATATAGATAGATGTGTTTGAAACTCTAAATCAAACACGGTTTGTGCTAGCTCCTTGAAACTTGACCAAATGAAGTAGTTCTAAGTTCTATCTCTATGGTTTGTTTCCTCTTGAAGTACCCCATGCAGAGACTGGCGAAAAACACTTTCGTTTTAAACGGGTTGCCAAGCTTCCAAAAAACTACTAGTTTGCTGAAATCTCAGCAAACATTTTTTCACCAAATCTTGATGATACTTGGTGGTAATGATCAGTTCACTAATCCCACTTGGCTGCCCAACTTTCACTCTTCTAGGTTCAAGCGTTCGTTTCCAGTAACAGTTTGAATTTTTAGGTTTCACTCTGTTTTCTGCTATATAGATAGATGTGTTTGAAACTCTAAATCAAACACGGTTTGTGCTAGCTCCCTGAAACTTGACAAAATGAAGTAGTTCTAAGTTCTATCTCTATGGTTTGTTTCCTCTTGAAGTACCCCATGCAGAGACTGGCAAAGAACACTTTCGTTTGAAAGGGGTTGCCAAGCTTCCAAAAAACTACTCGTTTGCTGAAATCTCAGCAAACATTTTTTCACCAAATCTTGATGATACTTGGTGGTAATGATCAGTTCACTAAGCCCACTTGGCTGCCCAATTTTCACTCTTCTAGGTTCAAGCGTTCGTTTCCAGTAACACTTTGAATTTTTAGGTTTCACTCTGTTTTCTGCTATATAGATAGATGTGTTTGAAACTCTAAATCAAACACGGTTTGTGCTAGCTCCTTGAAACTTGACCAAATGAAGTAGTTCTAAGTTCTATCTCTATGGTTTGTTTCCTCCTGAAGTACCCCATGCAAAGACTGGAGAAAAACACTTTCGTTTTAAAGGGATTGCCAAGCTTCCAAAAAAATACTAGTTTGCTGAAATCTCAGCAAACATTTTTTCACCAAATCTTGATGATACTTGGTGGTAATGATCAGTTCACTAATCCCACTTGGCTGCCCAACTTTCAATCTTCTAGGTTCAAGCGTTCGTTTCCAGTAACAGTTTGAATTTTTAGGTTTCACTCTGTTTTCTGCTATATAGATAGATGTGTTTGAAACTCTAAATCAAACACGGTTTGTGCTAGCTCCGTGAAACTTGACAAAATGAAGTAGTTCTAAGTTCTATCTCTATGGTTTGTTTCCTCTTGAAGTACCCCATGCAGAGACTTGCGAAGAACACTTTCGTTTGAAAGGGGTTGCCAAGCTTCCAAAAAACTACTCGTTTGCTGAAATCTCAGCAAACATTTTTTCACCAAATCTTGATGATACTTGGTGGTAATGATCCGTTCACTAATCCCACTTGGCTGCCCAAATTTTATTCTTCTAGGTTGAAGCTTTCGTTTCCAGTGACTGTTTGAACTTTTAGGTTTCACTCTGTTTTCTCCAACATAGATAGCTGTGTTTGGAAAACTAAATCAAACACGGTTTGTGCTAGCTCCTTGAAACTTGACCAAATGAAGTAGTTCTAAGTTCTATCTCTATGGTTTGTTTCCTCTTGAAGTACCCCATGCAGAGACTGGCAAAGAACACTTTCGTTTGAAAGGGGTTGCCAAGCTTCCAAAAAACTACTAGTTTGCTGAAATCTCAGCAAACATTTTTTCACCAAAACTTGATGATACTTGGTGGTAATGATCAGTTCACTAAGCCCACTTGGCTGCCCAATTTTCACTCTTCTAGGTTCAAGCGTTCGTTTCCAGTAACACTTTGAAATTTTAGGTTTCACTCTGTTTTCTGCTATATAGATAGATGTCTTTGAAACTCTAAATCAAACACGGTTTGTGCTATCTCCTTGAAACTTGACAAAATGAAGTAGTTGTTAGTTCTATCTCTATGGTTTTTTTCCTCTTGAAGTACCCCATGCAGAGACTGGCGAAAAACACTTTCGTTTGAAAGGGGTTGCCAAGCTTCGAAAAAACTACTAGTTTGCTGAAATCTCAGCAAACATTTTTTCACCAAATCTTGATGATACTTGGTGGTAATGATCAGTTCACTAATCCCACTTGGCTGCCCAACTTTCACTCTTCTAGGTTCAAGCGTTCGTTTCCAGAAACAGTTTGAATTTTTAGGTTTCACTCTGTTTTCTGCTATATAGATAGATGTGTTTGAAACTCTAAATCAAACACGGTTTGTGCTAGCTCCTTGAAACTTGACCAAATGAAGTAGTTCTAAGTTCTATCTCTATGGTTTGTTTCCTCTTGAAGTACCCCATGCAGAGACTTTCGAAAAACACTTTCGTTTTAAACGGGTTGCCAAGCTTCCAAAAAACTACTAGTTTGCTGAAATCTCAGCAAACATTTTTTCACCAAATCTTGATGATACTTGGTGGTAATGATCAGTTCACTAATCCCACTTGGCTGCCCAACTTTCACTCTTCTAGGTTCAAGCGTTCGTTTCCAGTAACAGTTTGAATTTTTAGGTTTCACTCTGTTTTCTGCTATATAGATAGATGTGTTTGAAACTCTAAATCAAACACGGTTTGTGCTAGCTCCCTGAAACTTGACAAAATGAAGTAGTTCTAAGTTCTATCTCTATGGTTTGTTTCCTCTTGAAGTACCCCATGCAGAGACTGGCAAAGAACACTTTCGTTTGAAAGGGGTTGCCAAGCTTCCAAAAAACTACTCGTTTGCTGAAATCTCAGCAAACATTTTTTCACCAAATCTTGATGATACTTGGTGGTAATGATCAGTTCACTAAGCCCACTTGGCTGCCCAATTTTCACTCTTCTAGGTTCAAGCGTTCGTTTCCAGTAACACTTTGAATTTTTAGGTTTCACTCTGTTTTCTGCTATATAGATAGATGTGTTTGAAACTCTAAATCAAACACGGTTTGTGCTAGCTCCTTGAAACTTGACCAAATGAAGTAGTTCTAAGTTCTATCTCTATGGTTTGTTTCCTCCTGAAGTACCCCATGCAGAGACTGGAGAAAAACACTTTCGTTTTAAAGGGATTGCCAAGCTTCCAAAAAACTACTAGTTTGCTGAAATCTCAGCAAACATTTTTTCACCAAATCTTGATGATACTTGGTGGTAATGATCAGTTCACTAATCCCACTTGGCTGCCCAACTTTCAATCTTCTAGGTTCAAGCGTTCGTTTCCAGTAACAGTTTGAATTTTTAGGTTTCACTCTGTTTTCTGCTATATAGATAGATGTGTTTGAAACTCTAAATCAAACACGGTTTGTGCTAGCTCCGTGAAACTTGACAAAATGAAGTAGTTCTAAGTTCTATCTCTATGGTTTGTTTCCTCTTGAAGTACCCCATGCAGAGACTTGCGAAGAACACTTTCATTTGAAAGGGGTTGCCAAGCTTCCAAAAAACTACTCGTTTGCTGAAATCTCAGCAAACATTTTTTCACCAAATCTTGATGATACTTGGTGGTAATGATCAGTTCACTAATCCCACTTGGCTGCCCAAATTTTATTCTTCTAGGTTGAAGCTTTCGTTTCCAGTGACTGTTTGAACTTTTAGGTTTCACTCTGTTTTCTCCAACATAGATAGCTGTGTTTGGAATTCTAAATCAAACACGGTTTGTGCTAGCTCCTTGAAACTTGACCAAATGAAGTAGTTCTAAGTTCTATCTCTATGGTTTGTTTCCTCTTGAAGTACCCCATGCAGAGACTGGCAAAGAACACTTTCGTTTGAAAGGGGTTGCCAAGCTTCCAAAAAACTACTAGTTTGCTGAAATCTCAGCAAACATTTTTTCACCAAAACTTGATGATACTTGGTGGTAATGATCAGTTCACTAAGCCCACTTGGCTGATCAATTTTCACTCTTCTAGGTTCAAGCGTTCGTTTCCAGTAACACTTTGAAATTTTAGGTTTCACTCTGTTTTCTGCTATATAGATAGATGTCTTTGAAACTCTAAATCAAACATGGTTTGTGCTATCTCCTTGAAACTTGACAAAATGAAGTAGTTGTTAGTTCTATCTCTATGGTTTTTTTCCTCTTGAAGTACCCCATGCAGAGACTGGCGAAAAACACTTTCGTTTGAAAGGGGTTGCCAAGCTTCGAAAAAACTACTAGTTTGCTGAAATCTCAGCAAACATTTTTTCACCAAATCTTGATGATAGTTGGTGGTAATGATCAGTTCACTAATCCCACTTGGCTTCCCAAATTTTATTCTTCTAGGTTGAAGCTTTCGTTTCCAGTGACTGTTTGAATTTTTAGGTTTCACTCTGTTTTCTCCAACATAGATAGCTGTGTTTGGAATTCTAAATCAAACACGGTTTGTGCTAG
This sequence comes from Callospermophilus lateralis, assembly GCF_048772815.1. Classification (NCBI taxonomy): domain Eukaryota; kingdom Metazoa; phylum Chordata; class Mammalia; order Rodentia; family Sciuridae; genus Callospermophilus; species Callospermophilus lateralis. Next base: position 33,761 of record NW_027516620.1, read on the forward strand.
CTCCTTGAAACTTGACCAAATGAAGTAGTTCTAAGTTCTATCTCTATGGTTTGTTTCCTCTTGAAGTACCCCATGCAGAAACTGGGAAAAACTCTTTCGTTTGAAAAAGGTTTCCATGCTTCCAAAAAACTACTAGTTTGCTGAAATCTCAGCAAACATTTTTTCACCAAATCTTGATGATACTTGGTGGTAATGATCAGTTCACTAATCCCACTTGGCTGCCCAACTTTCACTCTTCTAGGTTCAAGCGTTCGTTTCCAGTAACAGTTTGAATTTTTAGGTTTCACTCTGTTTTCTACTATATAGATAGATGTGTTTGAAACTCTAAATCAAACACGGTTTGTGCTAGCTCCGTGAAACTTGACAAAATGAAGTAGTTCTAAGTTCTATCTCTATGGTTTGTTTCCTCTTGAAGTACCCCATGCAGAGACTGGCAAAGAACACTTTCGTTTGAAAGGGGTTGCCAAGCTTCCAAAATACTACTAGTTTGCTGAAATCTCAGCAACCATTTTTTCACCAAATCTTGATGATTCTTGGTGGTAATGATCAGTTCACTAAGCCCACTTGGCTGCCCAATTTTCACTCTTCTAGGTTCAAGCGTTCGTTTCCAGTAACACTTTGAAATTTTAGGTTTCACTCTGTTTTCTGCTATATAGATAGATGTCTTTGAAACTCTAAATCAAACACGGTTTGTGCTAGCTCCTTGAAACTTGACAAAATGAAGTAGTTGTTAGTTCTATCTCTATGGTTTTTTTCCTCTTGAAGTACCCCATGCAGAGACTGGCGAAAAACACTTTCGTTTGAAAGGGGTTGCCAAGCTTCGAAAAAACTACTAGTTTGCTGAAATCTCAGCAAACATTTTTTCACCAAATCTTGATGATACTTGGTGGTAATGATCAGTTCACTAATCCCACTTGGCTGCCCAAATTTTATTCTTCTAGGTTGAAGCTTTCGTTTCCAGTGACTGTTTGAACTTTTAGGTTTCACTCTGTTTTCTCCAACATAGATAGCTGTGTTTGGAATTCTAAATCAAACACGGTTTGTGCTAGCTCCTTGAAACTTGACCAAATGAAGTAGTTCTAAGTTCTATCTCTATGGTTTGTTTCCTCTTGAAGTACCCCATGCAGAAACTGGCGAAAAACACTTTCGTTTGAAAGGGGTTGCCATGCTTCCAAAAAACTACTAGTTTGCTGAAATCTCAGCAAACATTTTTTCACCAAATCTTGATGATACTTGGTGGTAATGATCAGTTCACTAATCCCACTTGGCTGCCCAAATTTTATTCTTCTAGGTTGAATCTTTCGTTTCCAGTGACTGTTTGAACTTTTAGGTTTCACTCTGTTTTCTCCAACATAGATAGCTGTGTTTGGAATTCTAAATCAAACACGGTTTGTGCTAGCTCCTTGAAACTTGACCAAATGAAGTAGTTCTAAGTTCTATCTCTATGGTTTGTTTCCTCTTGAAGTACACCATGCAGAGACTGGCAAAGAACACTTTCGTTTGAAAGGGGTTGCCAAGCTTCCAAAAAACTACTAGTTTGCTGAAATCTCAGCAAACATTTTTTCACCAAAACTTGATGATACTTGGTGGTAATGATCAGTTCACTAAGCCCACTTGGCTGCCCAATTTTCACTCTTCTAGGTTCAAGCGTTCGTTTCCAGTAACACTTTGAAATTTTAGGTTTCACTCTGTTTTCTGCTATATAGATAGATGTCTTTGAAACTCTAAATCAAACACGGTTTGTGCTATCTCCTTGAAACTTGACAAAATGAAGTAGTTGTTAGTTCTATCTCTATGGTTTTTTTCCTCTAGAAGTACCCCATGCAGAGACTGGCGAAAAACACTTTCGTTTGAAAGGGGTTGCCAAGCTTCGAAAAAACTACTAGTTTGCTGAAATCTCAGCAAACATTTTTTCACCAAATCTTGATGATACTTGGTGGTAATGATCAGTTCACTAATACCACTTGGCTGCCCAAATTTTATTCTTCTAGGTTGAAGCTTTCGTTTCCAGTGACTGTTTGAATTTTTAGGTTTCACTCTGTTTTCTCCAACATAGATAGCTGTGTTTGGAATTCTAAATCAAACACGGTTTGTGCTAGCTCCTTGAAACTTGACCAAATGAAGTAGTTCTAAGTTCTATCTCTATGGTTTGTTTCCTCTTGAAGTACCCCATGCAGAAACTGGCGAAAAACACTTTCGTTTGAAAGGGGTTTCCAAGCTTCCAAAAAACTACTAGTTTGCTGAAATCTCAGCAAACATTTTTTCACCAAATCTTGATGATACTTGGTGGTAATGATCAGTTCACTAATCCCACTTGGCTGCCCAACTTTCACTCTTCTAGGTTCAAGCGTTCGTTTCCAGTAACAGTTTGAATTTTTAGGTTTCACTCTGTTTTCTACTATATAGATAGATGTGTTTGAAACTCTAAATCAAACACGGTTTGTGCTAGCTCCGTGAAACTTGACAAAATGAAGTAGTTCTAAGTTCTATCTCTATGGTTTGTTTCCTCTTGAAGTACCCCATGCAGAGACTGGCAAAGAACACTTTCGTTTGAAAGGGGTTGCCAAGCTTCCAAAAAACTACTAGTTTGCTGAAATCTCAGCAACCATTTTTTCACCAAATCTTGATGATACTTGGTGGTAATGATCAGTTCACTAAGCCCACTTGGCTGCCCAACTTTCACTCTTCTAGGTTCAAGCGTTCGTTTCCAGTAACACTTTGAATTTTTAGGTTTCACTCTGTTTTCTGCAATATAGATAGATGTGTTTGAAACTCTAAATAAAACACGGTTTGTGCTAGCTCCTTGAAACTTGACCAAATGAAGTAGTTCTAAGTTCTATCTCTATGGTTTGTTTCCTCTTGAAGTGCCCCATGCAGAGACTGGCGAAAAACACTTTCGTTTTAAAGGGGTTGCCAAGCTTCCAAAAAACTACTAGTTTGCTGAAATCTCAGCAACCATTTTTTCACCAAATCTTGATGATACTTGGTGGTAATGATCAGTTCACTAAGCCCACTTGGCTGCCCAATTTTCACTCTTCTAGGTTCAAGCGTTCGTTTCCAGTAACACTTTGAATTTTTAGGTTTCACTCTGTTTTCTGCTATATAGATAGATGTGTTTGAAACTCTAAATCAAACACGGTTTGTGCTAGCTCCTTGAAACTTGACCAAATGAAGTAGTTCTAAGTTCTATCTCTATGGTTTGTTTCCTCCTGAAGTACCCCATGCAGAGACTGGCGAAAAACACTTTCGTGTGAAAGGGGTTGCCAAGCTTCCAAAAAACTACTAGTTTGCTGAAATCTCAGCAAACATTTTTTCACCAAATCTTGATGATACTTGGTGGTAATGATCAGTTCACTAATCCCACTTGGCTGCCCAACTTTCACTCTTCTAGGTTCAAGCGTTCGTTTCCAGTAACAGTTTGAATTTTTAGGTTTCACTCTGTTTTCTGCTATATAGATAGATGTGTTTGAAACTCTAAATCAAACACGGTTTGTGCTAGCTCCGTGAAACTTGACAAAATGAAGTAGTTCTAAGTTCTATCTCTATGGTTTGTTTCCTCTTGAAGTACCCCATGCAGAGACTGGCGAAGAACACTTTCGTTTGAAAGGGGTTGCCAAGCTTCCAAAAAACTACTCCTTTGCTGAAATCCCAGCAAACATTTTTTCACCAAATCTTGATGATACTTGGTGGTAATGATCAGTTCATTAAGCCCACTTGGCTGCCCAATTTTCACTCTTCTAGGTTCAAGCGTTCGTTTCCAGTAACACTTTGAATTTTTAGGTTTCACTCTGTTTTCTGCTATATAGATAGATGTGTTTGAAACTGTAAATCAAACACGGTTTGTGCTAGCTCCGTGAAACTTGACAAAATGAAGTAGTTCTAACTTCTATCTCTATGGTTTGTTTCCTCTTGAAGTACCCCATGCAGAGACTGGCGAAGAACACTTTCGTTTGAAAGGGGTTGCCAAGCTTCCAAAAAACTACTAGTTTGCTGAAATCTCAGCAAACATTTTTTCACCAATTCTTGATGATACTTGGTGGTAATGATCAGTTCACTAAGCCCACTTGGCTGCCTAATTTTCACTCTTCTAGGTTCAAGCGTTCGTTTCCAGTAACACTTTGAATTTTTAGGTTTCACTCTGTTTTCTGCTATATAGATAGATGTGTTTGAAACTCTAAATCAAACACGGTTTGTGCTAGCTCCTTGAAACTTGACAAAATGAAGTAGTTCTAAGTTCTATCTCTATGGTTTGTTTCCTCTTGAAGTACCCCATGCAGAAACTGGCGAAAAACACTTTCGTTTGAAAGGGGATGCCATGCTTAAAAGAACTACTAGTTTGCTGAAATCTCAGCAAACATTTTTTCACCAAATCTTGATGATACTTGGTGGTAATGATCAGTTCACTAATCCCACTTGGCTGCCCAACTTTCACTCTTCTAGGTTCAAGCGTTCGTTTCCAGAAACAGTTTGAATTTTTAGGTTTCACTCTGTTTTCTGCTATATAGATAGATGTGTTTGAAACTCTAAATCAAACACGGTTTGTGCTAGCTCCTTGAAACTTGACCAAATGAAGTAGTTCTAAGTTCTATCTCTATGGTTTGTTTCCTCTTGAAGTACCCCATGCAGAGACTGGCGAAAAACACTTTCGTTTTAAACGGGTTGCCAAGCTTCCAAAAAACTACTAGTTTGCTGAAATCTCAGCAAACATTTTTTCACCAAATCTTGATGATACTTGGTGGTAATGATCAGTTCACTAATCCCACTTGGCTGCCCAACTTTCACTCTTCTAGGTTCAAGCGTTCGTTTCCAGTAACAGTTTGAATTTTTAGGTTTCACTCTGTTTTCTGCTATATAGATAGATGTGTTTGAAACTCTAAATCAAACACGGTTTGTGCTAGCTCCCTGAAACTTGACAAAATGAAGTAGTTCTAAGTTCTATCTCTATGGTTTGTTTCCTCTTGAAGTACCCCATGCAGAGACTGGCAAAGAACACTTTCGTTTGAAAGGGGTTGCCAAGCTTCCAAAAAACTACTCGTTTGCTGAAATCTCAGCAAACATTTTTTCACCAAATCTTGATGATACTTGGTGGTAATGATCAGTTCACTAAGCCCACTTGGCTGCCCAATTTTCACTCTTCTAGGTTCAAGCGTTCGTTTCCAGTAACACTTTGAATTTTTAGGTTTCACTCTGTTTTCTGCTATATAGATAGATGTGTTTGAAACTCTAAATCAAACACGGTTTGTGCTAGCTCCTTGAAACTTGACCAAATGAAGTAGTTCTAAGTTCTATCTCTATGGTTTGTTTCCTCCTGAAGTACCCCATGCAGAGACTGGAGAAAAACACTTTCGTTTTAAAGGGATTGCCAAGCTTCCAAAAAACTACTAGTTTGCTGAAATCTCAGCAAACATTTTTTCACCAAATCTTGATGATACTTGGTGGTAATGATCAGTTCACTAATCCCACTTGGCTGCCCAACTTTCAATCTTCTAGGTTCAAGCGTTCGTTTCCAGTAACAGTTTGAATTTTTAGGTTTCACTCTGTTTTCTGCTATATAGATAGATGTGTTTGAAACTCTAAATCAAACACGGTTTGTGCTAGCTCCGTGAAACTTGACAAAATGAAGTAGTTCTAAGTTCTATCTCTATGGTTTGTTTCCTCTTGAAGTACCCCATGCAGAGACTTGCGAAGAACACTTTCGTTTGAAAGGGGTTGCCAAGCTTCCAAAAAACTACTCGTTTGCTGAAATCTCAGCAAACATTTTTTCACCAAATCTTGATGATACTTGGTGGTAATGATCAGTTCACTAATCCCACTTGGCTGCCCAAATTTTATTCTTCTAGGTTGAAGCTTTCGTTTCCAGTGACTGTTTGAACTTTTAGGTTTCACTCTGTTTTCTCCAACATAGATAGCTGTGTTTGGAAAACTAAATCAAACACGGTTTGTGCTAGCTCCTTGAAACTTGACCAAATGAAGTAGTTCTAAGTTCTATCTCTATGGTTTGTTTCCTCTTGAAGTACCCCATGCAGAGACTGGCAAAGAACACTTTCGTTTGAAAGGGGTTGCCAAGCTTCCAAAAAACTACTAGTTTGCTGAAATCTCAGCAAACATTTTTTCACCAAAACTTGATGATACTTGGTGGTAATGATCAGTTCACTAAGCCCACTTGGCTGCCCAATTTTCACTCTTCTAGGTTCAAGCGTTCGTTTCCAGTAACACTTTGAAATTTTAGGTTTCACTCTATTTTCTGCTATATAGATAGATGTCTTTGAAACTCTAAATCAAACACGGTTTGTGCTATCTCCTTGAAACTTGACAAAATGAAGTAGTTGTTAGTTCTATCTCTATGGTTTTTTTCCTCTTGAAGTACCCCATGCAGAGACTGGCGAAAAACACTTTCGTTTGAAAGGGGTTGCCAAGCTTCGAAAAAACTACTAGTTTGCTGAAATCTCAGCAAACATTTTTTCACCAAATCTTGATGATACTTGGTGGTAATGATCAGTTCACTAATCCCACTTGGCTGCCCAACTTTCACTCTTCTAGGTTCAAGCGTTCGTTTCCAGAAACAGTTTGAATTTTTAGGTTTCACTCTGTTTTCTGCTATATAGATAGATGTGTTTGAAACTCTAAATCAAACACGGTTTGTGCTAGCTCCTTGAAACTTGACCAAATGAAGTAGTTCTAAGTTCTATCTCTATGGTTTGTTTCCTCTTGAAGTACCCCATGCAGAGACTGGCGAAAAACACTTTCGTTTTAAACGGGTTGCCAAGCTTCCAAAAAACTACTAGTTTGCTGAAATCTCAGCAAACATTTTTTCACCAAATCTTGATGATACTTGGTGGTAATGATCAGTTCACTAATCCCACTTGGCTGCCCAACTTTCACTCTTCTAGGTTCAAGCGTTCGTTTCCAGTAACAGTTTGAATTTTTAGGTTTCACTCTGTTTTCTGCTATATAGATAGATGTGTTTGAAACTCTAAATCAAACACGGTTTGTGCTACCTCTCTGAAACTTGACAAAATGAAGTAGTTCTAAGTTCTATCTCTATGGTTTGTTTCCTCTTGAAGTACCCCATGCAGAGACTGGCAAAGAACACTTTCGTTTGAAAGGGGTTGCCAAGCTTCCAAAAAACTACTCGTTTGCTGAAATCTCAGCAAACATTTTTTCACCAAATCTTGATGATACTTGGTGGTAATGATCAGTTCACTAAGCCCACTTGGCTGCCCAATTTTCACTCTTCTAGGTTCAAGCGTTCGTTTCCAGTAACACTTTGAATTTTTAGGTTTCACTCTGTTTTCTGCTATATAGATAGATGTGTTTGAAACTCTAAATCAAACACGGTTTGTGCTAGCTCCTTGAAACTTGACCAAATGAAGTAGTTCTAAGTTCTATCTCTATGGTTTGTTTCCTCCTGAAGTACCCCATGCAGAGACTGGAGAAAAACACTTTCGTTTTAAAGGGATTGCCAAGCTTCCAAAAAACTACTAGTTTGCTGAAATCTCAGCAAACATTTTTTCACCAAATCTTGATGATACTTGGTGGTAATGATCAGTTCACTAATCCCACTTGGCTGCCCAACTTTCAATCTTCTAGGTTCAAGCGTTCGTTTCCAGTAACAGTTTGAATTTTTAGGTTTCACTCTGTTTTCTGCTATATAGATAGATGTGTTTGAAACTCTAAATCAAACACGGTTTGTGCTAGCTCCGTGAAACTTGACAAAATGAAGTAGTTCTAAGTTCTATCTCTATGGTTTGTTTCCTCTTGAAGTACCCCATGCAGAGACTTGCGAAGAACACTTTCGTTTGAAAGGGGTTGCCAAGCTTCCAAAAAACTACTCGTTTGCTGAAATCTCAGCAAACATTTTTTCACCAAATCTTGATGATACTTGGTGGTAATGATCAGTTCACTAATCCCACTTGGCTGCCCAAATTTTATTCTTCTAGGTTGAAGCTTTTGTTTCCAGTGACTGTTTGAACTTTTAGGTTTCACTCTGTTTTCTCCAACATAGATAGCTGTGTTTGGAATTCTAAATCAAACACGGTTTGTGCTAGCTCCTTGAAACTTGACCAAATGAAGTAGTTCTAAGTTCTATCTTTATGGTTTGTTTCCTCTTGAAGTACCCCATGCAGAGACTGGCAAAGAACACTTTCGTTTGAAAGGGGTTGCCAAGCTTCCAAAAAACTACTAGTTTGCTGAAATCTCAGCAAACATTTTTTCACCAAAACTTGATGATACTTGGTGGTAATGATCAGTTCACTAAGCCCACTTGGCTGCCCAATTTTCACTCTTCTAGGTTCAAGCGTTCGTTTCCAGTAACACTTTGAAATTTTAGGTTTCACTCTGTTTTCTGCTATATAGATAGATGTCTTTGAAACTCTAAATCAAACACGGTTTGTGCTATCTCCTTGAAACTTGACAAAATGAAGTAGTTGTTAGTTCTATCTCTATGGTTTTTTTCCTCTTGAAGTACCCCATGCAGAGAGTGGCGAAAAACACTTTCGTTTGAAAGGGGTTGCCAAGCTTCGAAAAAACTACTAGTTTGCTGAAATCTCAGCAAACATTTTTTCACCAAATCTTGATGATACTTGGTGGTAATGATCAGTTCACTAAGCCCACTTGGCTGCCCAAATTTTATTCTTCTAGGTTGAAGCTTTCGTTTCCAGTGACTGTTTGAATTTTTAGGTTTCACTCTGTTTTCTCCAACATAGATAGCTGTGTTTGGAATTCTAAATCAAACACGGTTTGTGCTAGCTCCTTGAAACTTGACCAAATGAAGTAGTTCTAAGTTCTCTCTCTATGGTTTGTTTCCTCTTGAAGTACCCCATGCAGAAACTGGGAAAAACTCTTTCGTTTGAAAAAGGTTTCCATGCTTCCAAAAAACTACTAGTTTGCTGAAATCTCAGCAAACATTTTTTCACCAAATCTTGATGATACTTGGTGGTAATGATCAGTTCACTAATCCCACTTGGCTGCCCAACTTTCACTCTTCTAGGTTCAAGCGTTCGTTTCCAGTAACAGTTTGAATTTTTAGGTTTCACTCTGTTTTCTACTATATAGATAGATGTGTTTGAAACTCTAAATCAAACACGGTTTGTGCTAGCTCCGTGAAACTTGACAAAATGAAGTAGTTCTAAGTTCTATCTCTATGGTTTGTTTCCTCTTGAAGTACCCCATGCAGAGACTGGCAAAGAACACTTTCGTTTGAAAGGGGTTGCCAAGCTTGAAAAAACTAATAGTTTGCTGAAATCTCAGCAACCATTTTTTCACCAAATCTTGATGATACTTGGTGGTAATGATCAGTTCACTAAGCCTACTTGGCTGCCCAATTTTCACTCTTCTAGGTTCAAGCGTTCGTTTCCAGTAACACTTTGAATTTTTAGGTTTCACTCTGTTTTCTGCTATATAGATAGATGTGTTTGAAACTCTAAATCAAACACGGTTTGTGCTAGCTCCTTGAAACTTGACCAAATGAAGTAGTTCTAAGTTCTATCTCTATGGTTTGTTTCCTCTTGAAGTACCCCATGCAGAGACTGGCGAAAAACACTTTCGTTTGAAAGGGGTTGCCAAGCTTCGAAAAAACTACTAGTTTGCTGAAATCTCAGCAAACATTTTTTCACCAAATCTTGATGATACTTGGTGGTAATGATCAGTTCACTAATCCCACTTGGCTGCCCAAATTTTATTCTTCTAGGTTGAAGCTTTCGTTTCCAGTGACTGTTTGAATTTTTAGGTTTCACTCTGTTTTCTCCAACATAGATAGCTGTGTTTGGAATTCTAAATCAAACACGGTTTGTGCTAGCTCCTTGAAACTTGACCAAATGAATAGTTCTAAGTTCTATCTCTATGGTTTGTTTCCTCTTGAAGTACCCCATGCAGAAACTGGGAAAAACTCTTTCGTTTGAAAAAGGTTTCCATGCTTCCAAAAAACTACTAGTTTGCTGAAATCTCAGCAAACATTTTTTCACCAAATCTTGATGATACTTGGTGGTAATGATCAGTTCACTAATCCCACTTGGCTGCCCAACTTTCACTCTTCTAGGTTCAAGCGTTCGTTTCCAGTAACAGTTTGAATTTTTAGGTTTCACTCTGTTTTCTACTATATAGATAGATGTGTTTGAAACTCTAAATCAAACACGGTTTGTGCTAGCTCCGTGAAACTTGACAAAATGAAGTAGTTCTAAGTTCTATCTCTATGGTTTGTTTCCTCTTGAAGTACCCCATGCAGAGACTGGCAAAGAACACTTTCGTTTGAAAGGGGTTGCCAAGCTTCCAAAAAACTACTAGTTTGCTGAAATCTCAGCAACCATTTTTTCACCAAATCTTGATGATACTTGGTGGTAATGATCAGTTCACTAAGCCCACTTGGCTGCCCAATTTTCACTCTTCTAGGTTCAAGCGTTCGTTTCCAGTAACACTTTGAATTTTTAGGTTTCACTCTGTTTTCTGCTATATAGATAGATGTGTTTGAAACACTAAATCAAACACGGTTTGTGCTAGCTCCTTGAAACTTGACCAAATGAAGTAGTTCTAAGTTCTATCTCTATGGTTTGTTTCCTCTTGAAGTACCCCATGCAGAGACTGGCGAAAAACACTTTCGTTTTAAAGGGGTTGCCAAGCTTCCAAAAAACTACTAGTTTGCTGAAATCTCAGCAACCATTTTTTCACCAAATCTTGATGATACTTGGTGGTAATGATCAGTTCACTAATCCCACTTGGCTGCCCAACGTTCAATCTTCTAGTTTCAAGCGTTCGTTTCCAGTAACAGTTTGAATTTTTAGGTTTCACTCTGTTTTCTGCTATATAGATAGATGTGTTTGAAACTCTAAATCAAACACGGTTTGTGCTAGCTCCGTGAAACTTGACAAAATGAAGTAGTTCTAAGTTCTATCTCTATGGTTTGTTTCCTCTTGAAGTACCCCATGCAGAGACTGGCGAAGAACACTTTCGTTTGAAAGGGGTTGCCAAGCTTCCAAAAAACTACTAGTTTGCTGAAATCTCAGCAAACATTTTTTCACCAAATATTGATGATACTTGGTGGTAATGATCAGTTCACTAATCCCACTTGGCTTCCCAACTTTCACTCTTCTAGGTTCAAGCGTTCGTTTCCAGTAACAGTTTGAATTTTTAGGTTTCACTCTGTTTTTTGCTATATAGATAGATGTGTTTGAAACTCTAAATCAAACACGGTTTGTGCTAGCTCCGTGAAACTTGACAAAATGAAGTAGTTCTAAGTTCTATCTCTATGGTTTGTTTCCTCTTGAAGTACCCCATGCAGAGACTGGCAAAGAACACTTTCGTTTGAAAGGGGTTGCCAAGCTTCCAAAAAACTACTAGTTTGCTGAAATCTCAGCAACCATTTTTTCACCAAATCTTGATGATACTTGGTGGTAATGATCAGTTCACTAATCCCACTTGGCTGCCCAACTTTCACTTTTCTAGGTTCAAGCGTTCGTTTCCAGTAACACTTTGAATTTTTAGGTTTCACTCTGTTTTCTGCTATATAGATAGATGTGTTTGAAACTCTAAATCAAACACGGTTTGTGCTAGCTCCTTGAAACTTGACCAAATGAAGTAGTTCTAAGTTCTATCTCTATGGTTTGTTTCCTCTTGAAGTACCCCATGTAGAGACTGTCGAAACACACTTTCGTTTGAAAGGGGTTGCCAAGCTTCCAAAAAACTACTAGTTTGCTGAAATCTCAGCAAACATTTATTCACCAAATATTGATGATACTTGGTGGTAATGATCAGTTCACTAAGCCCACTTGGCTGCCCAATTTTTACTCTTCTAGGTTCAAGCGTTCGTTTCCAGTAACACTTTGAAATTTTAGGATCACTCTGTTTTCTGCTATATAGATAGATGTCTTTGAAACTCTAAATCAAACACGGTTTGTGCTAGCTCCTTGAAACTTGACAAAATGAAGTAGTTGTTAGTTCTATCTATATGGTTTTTTTCCTCTTGAAGTACCCCATGCAGAGACTAGCGAAAAACACTTTCGTTTGAAAGGGGTTGCCAAGCTTCGAAAAAACTACTAGTTTGCTGAAATTTCAGCAAATATTTTTTCACCAAATCTTGATGATACTTGGTGGTAATGATCAGTTCACTAATCCCACTTGGCTGCCCAAATTTTATTCTTCTAGGTTGAAGCTTTCGTTTCCAGTGACTGTTTGAACTTTTAGGTTTCACTCTGTTTTCTAGAACATAGATAGCTATGTTTGGAATTCTAAATCAAACACGGTTTGTGCTAGCTCCTTGAAACTTGACCCAATGAAGTAGTTCTAAGTTCTATCTCTATGGTTTGTTTCCTCTTGAAGTACCCCATGCAGAAACTGGCGAAAAACACTTTCGTTTGAAAGGGGTTGCCATGCTTCCAAAAAACTACTAGTTTGCTGAAATCTCAGCAAACATTTTTTCACCAAATCTTGATGATACTTGGTGGTAATGATCAGTTCACTAATCCCACTTGGCTGCCCAACTTTCACTCTTCTAGGTTCAAGCGTTCGTTTCCAGTAACAGTTTGAATTTTTAGGTTTCACTCTGTTTTCTACTATATAGATAGATGTGTTTGAAACTCTAAATCAAACACGGTTTGTGCTAGCTCCGTGAAACTTGACAAAATGAAGTAGTTCTAAGTTCTATCTCTATGGTTTGTTTCCTCTTGAAGTACCCCATGCAGAGACTGGCAAAGAACACTTTCGTTTGAAAGGGGTTGCCAAGCTTCCAAAAAACTACTAGTTTGCTGACATCTCAGCAACCATTTTTTCACCAAATCTTGATGATACTTGGTGGTAATGACCAGTTCACTAACCCCACTTGGCTGCCCAATTTTCCTCTTCTAGGTTCAAGCGTTCGTTTCCAGTAACACTTTGAATTTTTAGGTTTCACTCTGTTTTCTGCTATATAGATAGATGTGTTTGAAACTCTAAATCAAACAAGGTTTGTGCTAGCTCCTTGAAACTTGACCAAATGAAGTAGTTCTAAGTTCTATCTCTATGGTTTGTTTCCTCTTGAAGTACCCCATGCAGAGACTGGCGAAAAACACTTTCGTTTTAAACGGGTTGCCAAGCTTCCAAAAAACTACTAGTTTGCTGAAATCTCAGCAAACATTTTTTCACCAAATCTTGATGATACTTGGTGGTAATGATCAGTTCACTAATCCCACTTGGCTGCCCAACTTTCACTCTTCTAGGTTCAAGCGTTCGTTTCCAGTATCAGTTTGAATTTTTAGGTTTCACTCTGTTTTCTGCTATATAGATAGATGTGTTTGAAACTCTAAATCAAACACGGTTTGTGCTAGCTCCCTGAAACTTGACAAAATGAAGTAGTTCTAAGTTTTATCTCTATGGTTTGTTTCCTCTTGAAGTACCCCATGCAGAGACTGGCAAAGAACACTTTCGTTTGAAAGGGGTTGCCAAGCTTCCAAAAAACTACGAGTTTGCTGAAATCTCAGCAACCAGTTTTTCACCAAATCTTGATGATACTTGGTGGTAATGATCAGTTCACTAAGCCCACTTGGCTGCCCAATTTTCACTCTTCTAGGTTCAAGCGTTCGTTTCCAGTAACACTTTGAATTTTTAGGTTTCACTCTGTTTTCTGCTATATAGATAGATGTATTTGAAACTCTAAATCAAACTCGGTTTGTGCTAGCTCCTTGAAATTTGACCAAATGAAGTAGTTCTAAGTTCTATCTCTATGGTTTGTTTCCTCCTGAAGTACCCCATGCAGAGACTGGCGAAAAACACTTTCGTTTTAAAGGGGTTGCCAAGCTTCCAAAAAACTACTATTTTGCTGAAATCTCAGCAAACATTTTTTCACCAAATCTTGATGATACTTGGTGGTAATGATCAGTTCACTAATCCCACTTGGCTGCCCAACTTTCACTCTTCTAGGTTCAAGCGTTCGTTTCCAGTAACAGTTTGAATTTTTAGGTTTCACTCTGTTTTCTGCTATATAGATAGATGTGTTTGAAACTCTAAATCAAACACGGTTTGTGCTAGCTCCGTGAAACTTGACAAAATGAAGTAGTTCTAAGTTCTATCTCTATGGTTTGTTTCCTCTTGAAGTACCCCATGCAGAGACTGGCGAAGAACACTTTCATTTGAAAGGGGTTGCCAAGCTTCCAAAAAACTACTCGTTTGCTGAAATCTCAGCAAACATTTTTTCACCAAATCTTGATGATACTTGGTGGTAATGATCAGTTCACTAAGCCCACTTGGCTGCCCAATTTTCACTCTTCTAGGTTCAAGCGTTCGTTTCCAGTAACACTTTGAATTTTTAGGTTTCACTCTGTTTTCTGCTATATAGATAGATGTGTTTGAAACTCTAAATCAAACACGGTTTGTGCAAGCTCCTTGAAACTTGACAAAATGAAGTAGTTCTAACTTCTATCTCTATGGTTTGTTTCCTCTTGAAGTACCCCATGCAGAAACTGGCGAAAAACACTTTCGTTTGAAAGGGGTTGCCATGCTTCCAAAAAACTACTAGTTTGCTGAAATCTCAGCAAACATTTTTTCACCAAATCTTGATGATACTTGGTGGTAATGATCAGTTCACTAATCCCACTTGGCTGCCCAACTTTCACTCTTCTAGGTTCAAGCGTTCGTTTCCAGTAACACTTTGAATTTTTAGGTTTCACTCTGTTTTCTGCTATATAGATAGATGTGTTTGAAACTCTAAATCAAACACGGTTTGTGCTAGCTCCTTGAAACTTGACCAAATGAAGTAGTTCTAAGTTCTATCTCTATGGTTTGTTTCCTCTTGAAGTACCCCATGCAGAGACTGGCGAAAAACACTTTCGTTTGAAAGGGGTTGCCAAGCTTCCAAAAAACTACTAGTTTGCTGAAATCTCAGCAAATATTTTTTCACCAAAACTTGATGATACTTGGTGGTAATGATCAGTTCACTAAGCCCACTTGGCTGCCCAATTTTCACTCTTCTAGGTTCAAGCGTTCGTTTCCAGTAACACTTTGAAATTTTAGGTTTCACTCTGTTTTCTGCTATATAGATAGATGTCTTTAAAACTCTAAATCAAACACGGTTTGTGCTAGCTCCTTGAAACTTGACAAAATGAAGTAGTTGTTAGTTCTATCTCTATGGTTTTTTTCCTCTTGAAGTACCCCATGCAGAGACTGGCGAAAAACACTTTCGTTTGAAAGGGGTTGCCAACCTTCGAAAAAACTACTAGTTCGCTGAAATCTCAGCAAACATTTTTTCACCAAATCTTGATGATACTTGGTGGTAATGATCAGTTCACTAATCCCACTTGGCTGCCCAAATTTTATTCTTCTAGGTTGAAGCTTTCGTTTCCAGTGACTGTTTGAACTTTTAGGTTTCACTCTGTTTTCTAGAACATAGATAGCTGTGTTTGGAATTCTAAATCAAACACGGTTTGTGCTAGCTCCTTGAAACTTGACCAAATGAAGTAGTTCAAAGTTCTATCTCTATGGTTTGTTTCCTCTTGAAGTACCCCATGAAGAAACTGGCGAAAAACACTTTCGTTTGAAAGGGGTTGCCATGCTTCCAAAAAACTACTAGTTTGCTGAAATCTCAGCAAACATTTTTTCACCAAATCTTGATGATACTTGGTGGTAATGATCAGTTCACTAATCCCACTTGGCTGCCCAACTTTCACTCTTCTAGGTTCAAGCGTTCGTTTCCAGTAACAGTTTGAATTTTTAGGTTTCACTGTGTTTTCTACTATATAGATAGATGTGTTTGAAACTCTAAATCAAACACGGTTTGTGCTAGCTCCGTGAAACTTGACAAAATGAAGTAGTTCTAAGTTCTATCTCTATGGTTTGTTTCCTCTTGAAGTACCCCATGCAGAGACTGGCAAAGAACACTTTCGTTTGAAAGGGGTTGCCAAGCTTCCAAAAAACTACTAGTTTGCTGAAATCTCAGCAACCATTTTTTAACCAAATCTTGATGATACTTGGTGGTAATGATCAGTTCACTAAGCCCACTTGGCTGCCCAATTTTCCTCTTCTAGGTTCAAGCGTTCGTTTCCAGTAACACTTTGAATTTTTAGGTTTCACTCTGTTTTCTGCTATATAGATAGATGTGTTTGAAACTCTAAATCAAACACGGTTTGTGCTAGCTCCTTGAAACTTGACCAAATGAAGTAGTTCTAAGTTCTATCTCTATGGTTTGTTTCCTCCTGAAGTACCCCATGCAGAGACTTGCGAAAAACACTTTCGTTTTAAACGGGTTGCCAAGCTTCCAAAAAACTACTAGTTTGCTGAAATCTCAGCAAACATTTTTTCACCAAATCTTGATGATACTTGGTGGTAATGATCAGTTCACTAATCCCACTTGGCTGCCCAACTTTCACTCTTCTAGGTTCAAGCGTTCGTTTCCAGTAACAGTTTGAATTTTTAGGTTTCACTCTGTTTTCTGCTATATAGATAGATGTGTTTGAAACTCTAAATCAAACACGGTTTGTGCTAGCTCCCTGAAACTTGACAAAATGAAGTAGTTCTAAGTTCTATCTCTATGGTTTGTTTCCTCTTGAAGTACCCCATGCAGAGACTGGCAAAGAACACTTTCGTTTGAAAGGGGTTGCCAAGCTTCCAAAAAACTACTAGTTTGCTGAAATCTCAGCAACCATTTTTTCACCAAATCTTGAGGATACTTGGTGGTAATGATCAGTTCACTAAGCCCACTTGGCTGCCCAATTTTCACTCTTCTAGGTTCAAGCGTTCGTTTCCAGTAACACTTTGAATTTTTAGGTTTCACTCTGTTTTCTGCTATATAGATAGATGTGTTTGAAACTCTAAATCAAACACGGTTTGTGCTAGCTCCTTGAAACTTGACCAAATGAAGTAGTTCTAAGTTCTATCTCTATGGTTTGTTTCCTCCTGAAGTACCCCATGCAGAGACTGGCGAAAAACACTTTCGTTTTAAAGGGGTTGCCAAGCTTCCAAAAAACTACTAGTTTGCTGAAATCTCAGCAAACATTTTTTCACCAAATCTTGATGATACTTGGTGGTAATGATCAGTTCACTAATCCCACTTGGCTGCCCAACTTTCACTCTTCTAGGTTCAAGCGTTCGTTTCCAGTAACAGTTTGAATTTTTAGGTTTCACTCTGTTTTCTGCTATATAGATAGATGTGTTTGAAACTCTAAATCAAACACGGTTTGTGCTAGCTCCTTGAAACTTGACCAAATGAAGTAGTTCTAAGTTCTATCTCTATGGTTTGTTTCCTCTTGAAGTACCCCATGCAGAGACTGGCGAAGAACACTTTCGTTTGAAAGGGGTTGCCAAGCTTCCAAAAAACTGCTCGTTTGCTGAAATCTCAGCAAACATTTTTTCACCAAATCTTGATGATACTTGGTGGTAATGATCAGTTCACTAAGGCCACTTGGCTGCCCAATTTTCACTCTTCCAGGTTCAAGCGTTCGTTTCCAGTAACACTTTGAATTTTTAGGTTTCACTCTGTTTTCTGATATATAGATAGATGTGTTTGAAACTCTAAATCAAACACGGTTTGTGCTAGCTCCTTGAAACTTGACAAAATGAAGTAGTTCTAAGTTCTATCTCAATGGTTTGTTTCCTCTTGAAGTACCTCATGCAGAAACTGGCGAAAAACACTTTCGTTTGAAAGGGGTTGCCATGCTTCCAAAAAACTACTAGTTTGCTGAAATCTCAGCAAACATTTTTTCACCAAATCTTGATGATACTTGGTGGTAATGATCAGTTCACTAATCCCACTTGGCTGCCCAACTTTCACTCTTCTAGGTTCAAGCGTTCGTTTCCAGTAACACTTTGAATTTTTAGGTTTCACTCTGTTTTCTGCTATATAGATAGATGTGTTTGAAACTCTAAATCAAACACGGTTTGTGCTAGCTCCTTGAAACTTGACCAAATGAAGTAGTTCTAAGTTCTATCTCTATGGTTCGTTTCCTCTTGAAGTACCCCATGCAGAGACTGGCGAAGAACACTTTCGTTTGAAAGGGGTTGCCAAGCTTACAAAACACTACTAGTTTGCTGAAATCTCAGCAACAATTTTTTCACCAAATCTTGATGATACTTGGTGGTAATGTTCAGTTCACTAAGCCCACTTGGCTGCCCAATTTTCACTCTTCTAGGTTCAAGCGTTCGTTTCCAGTAACAGTTTGAATTTTTAGGTTTCACTCTGTTTTCTGCTATATAGATAGATGTGTTTGAAACTCTAAATCAAACACGGTTTGTGCTAGCTCCGTGAAACTTGACAAAACGAAGTAGTTCTAAGTTCTATCTCTATGGTTTGTTTCCTCTTGAAGTACCCCATGCAGAGACTGGCGAAGAACACTTTCGTTTGAAAGGGGTTGCCAAGCTTCCAAAAAACTACTAGTTTGCTGAAATCTCAGCAAACATTTTTTCACCAAATCTTGATGATACTTGGTGGTAATGATCAGTTCACTAATCCCACTTGGCTGCCCAAATTTCACTCTTCTAGGTTCAAGCGTTCGTTTCCAGTAACAGTTTGAATTTTTAGGTTTCACTCTGTTTTCTGCTATATAGATAGATGTGTTTGAAACTCTAAATCAAACACGGTTTGTGCTAGCTCCTTGAAACTTGACCAAATGAAGTAGTTCTAAGTTCTATCTCTATGGTTTGTTTCCTCTTGAAGTACCCCATGCAGAGACTGGCGAAGAACACTTTCGTTTGAAAGGGGTTGCCAAGCTTCCAAAAAACTGCTCGTTTGCTGAAATCTCAGCAAACATTTTTTCACCAAATCTTGATGATACTTGGTGGTAATGATCAGTTCACTAAGGCCACTTGGCTGCCCAATTTTCACTCTTCCAGGTTCAAGCGTTCGTTTCCAGTAACACTTTGAATTTTTAGGTTTCACTCTGTTTTCTGCTATATAGATAGATGTGTTTGAAACTCTAAATCAAACACGGTTTGTGCTAGCTCCTTGAAACTTGACAAAATGAAGTAGTTCTAAGTTCTATCTCAATGGTTTGTTTCCTCTTGAAGTACCTCATGCAGAAACTGGCGAAAAACACTTTCGTTTGAAAGGGGTTGCCATGCTTCCAAAAAACTACTAGTTTGCTGAAATCTCAGCAAACATTTTTTCACCAAATCTTGATGATACTTGGTGGTAATGATCAGTTCACTAATCCCACTTGGCTGCCCAACTTTCACTCTTCTAGGTTCAAGCGTTCGTTTCCAGTAACACTTTGAATTTTTAGGTTTCACTCTGTTTTCTGCTATATAGATAGATGTGTTTGAAACTCTAAATCAAACACGGTTTGTGCTAGCTCCTTGAAACTTGACCAAATGAAGTAGTTCTAAGTTCTATCTCTATGGTTCGTTTCCTCTTGAAGTACCCCATGCAGAGACTGGCGAAGAACACTTTCGTTTGAAAGGGGTTGCCAAGCTTACAAAACACTACTAGTTTGCTGAAATCTCAGCAACAATTTTTTCACCAAATCTTGATGATACTTGGTGGTAATGTTCAGTTCACTAAGCCCACTTGGCTGCCCAATTTTCACTCTTCTAGGTTCAAGCGTTCGTTTCCAGTAACAGTTTGAATTTTTAGGTTTCACTCTGTTTTCTGCTATATAGATAGATGTGTTTGAAACTCTAAATCAAACACGGTTTGTGCTAGCTCCGTGAAACTTGACAAAACGAAGTAGTTCTAAGTTCTATCTCTATGGTTTGTTTCCTCTTGAAGTACCCCATGCAGAGACTGGCGAAGAACACTTTCGTTTGAAAGGGGTTGCCAAGCTTCCAAAAAACTACTAGTTTGCTGAAATCTCAGCAAACATTTTTTCACCAAATCTTGATGATACTTGGTGGTAATGATCAGTTCACTAATCCCACTTGGCTGCCCAACTTTCACTCTTCTAGGTTCAAGCGTTCGTTTCCAGTAACAGTTTGAATTTTTAGGTTTCACTCTGTTTTCTGCTATATAGATAGATGTGTTTGAAACTCTAAATCAAACACGGTTTGTGCTAGCTCCTTGAAACTTGACCAAATGAAGTAGTTCTAAGTTCTATCTCTATGGTTTGTTTCCTCTTGAAGTACCCCATGCAGAGACTGGCGAAGAACACTTTCGTTTGAAAGGGGTTGCCAAGCTTCCAAAAAACTGCTCGTTTGCTGAAATCTCAGCAAACATTTTTTCACCAAATCTTGATGATACTTGGTGGTAATGATCAGTTCACTAAGGCCACTTGGCTGCCCAATTTTCACTCTTCCAGGTTCAAGCGTTCGTTTCCAGTAACACTTTGAATTTTTAGGTTTCACTCTGTTTTCTGCTATATAGATAGATGTGTTTGAAACTCTAAATCAAACACGGTTTGTGCTAGCTCCTTGAAACTTGACAAAATGAAGTAGTTCTAAGTTCTATCTCTATGGTTTGTTTCCTCTTGAAGTACCTCATGCAGAAACTGGCGAAAAACACTTTCGTTTGAAAGGGGTTGCCATGCTTCCAAAAAACTACTAGTTTGCTGAAATCTCAGCAAACATTTTTTCACCAAATCTTGATGATACTTGGTGGTAATGATCAGTTCACTAATCCCACTTGGCTGCCCAACTTTCACTCTTCTAGGTTCAAGCGTTCGTTTCCAGTAACACTTTGAATTTTTAGGTTTCACTCTGTTTTCTGCTATATAGATAGATGTGTTTGAAACTCTAAATCAAACACGGTTTGTGCTAGCTCCTTGAAACTTGACCAAATGAAGTAGTTCTAAGTTCTATCTCTATGGTTCGTTTCCTCTTGAAGTACCCCATGCAGAGACTGGCGAAGAACACTTTCGATTGAAAGGGGTTGCCAAGCTTACAAAACACTACTAGTTTGCTGAAATCTCAGCAACAATTTTTTCACCAAATCTTGATGATACTTGGTGGTAATGATCAGTTCACTAAGCCCACTTGGCTGCCCAATTTTCACTCTTCTAGGTTCAAGCGTTCGTTTCCAGTAACACTTTGAATTTTTAGGTTTCACTCTGTTTTCTGCTATATAGATACATGTGTTTGAAACTCTAAATCAAACACGGTTTGTGCTAGCTCCTTGAAACTTGACCAAATGAAGTAGTTCTAAGATCTATCTCTATGGTTTGTTTCCTCCTGAAGTAGCCCATGCAGAGACTGGCGAAAAACACTTTCGTTTTAAAGGGGTTGCCAAGCTTCCAAAAAACTACTAGTTTGCTGAAATCTCAGCAAACATTTTTTCACCAAATCTTGATGATACTTGGTGGTAATGATCAGTTCACTAATCCCACTTGGCTGCCCAAATTTTATTCTTCTAGGTTGAAGCTTTCGTTTCCAGTGACTGTTTGAATTTTTAGGTTTCACTCTGTTTTCTCTAACATAGATAGCTGTGTTTGGAATTCTAAATCAAACACGGTTTGTGCTAGCTCCTTGACACTTGAACAAATGAAGTACTTCTAAGTTCTATCTCTATGGTTTGTTTCCTCTTGAAGTACCCCATGCAGAGACTGGCGAAAAACACTTTCGTTTGAAAGGGGTTGCCAAGCTTCCAAAAAACTACTAGTTTGCTGAAATCTCAGCAAACATTTTTTCACCAAATCTTGATGATACTTGGTGGTAATGATCAGTTCACTAATCCCACTTGGCTGCCCGACTTTCACTCTTCTAGGTTCAAGCGTTCGTTTCCAGTAACAGTTTGAATTTTTAGGTTTCACTCTGTTTTCTGCTATATAGATAGATGTGTTTGAAACTCTGAATCAAACACGGTTTGTGCTAGCTCCGTGAAACTTGACAAAATGAAGTAGTTCTAAGTTCTATCTCTATGGTTTGTTTCCTCTTGAAGTACCCCATGCAGAGACTGGCGAAGAACACTTTCGTTTGAAAGGGGTTGCCAAGCTTCGAAAAAACTACTAGTTTGCTGAAATCTCAGCAACCATTTTTTCACCAAATCTTGATGATACTTGGTGGTAATGATCAGTTCACTAAGCCCACTTGGCTGCCCAATTTTCACTCTTCTAGGTTCAAGCGTTCGTTTCCAGTAACACTTTGAATTTTTAGGTTTCACTCTGTTTTCTGCTATATAGATAGATGTGTTGAAACTCTAAATCAAACACGGTTTGTGCTAGCTCCTTGAAACTAGACCAAATGAAGTAGTTCTAAGTTGTATCTCTATGGTTTGTTTCCTCTTGAAGTACCCCATGCAGAGACTGGCGAAAAAC
>NW_027516621.1:0-55879 GCF_048772815.1 Callospermophilus lateralis
GTTTCCTCTTCAAGTATCCCTCGACACAGACTGTGGAAAAGCACTTTCATTGAGAGGTGTTGCCAAACTTCTAAGAAATAACGAGTTTCCGAAATACCAGCAAATATTTTTTCACCAATCTTGATGATACTGGTGGGAATGATCAGTACACAGATCCCACTTGGCTCACCAAATTTTGTTCTTCTAGGTTGAAGCGTTCGTCTACAGTAGCAGTTTTTATATTTAGGTTTCACTCTGTTCTCTCATATATAGATAGATGGAATTTGGAACTCTAAATCCAACATGGTTTGTAGTAGCACTTTGAAACTTGACAAAATAAAGAATTCTGAGTTTTGTTTCTATGGTTTGTTTCCTCTTCATGTAGCCCTAGGCACAGACTGTGGAAAACCACTTTCATTGAGAGGGGTGGCCAAGCTTCTAAGATATAACGAGTTTCCGAAATATCAGCAAATATTTTTTCAGCCAATCTTGATGATACTTGGTGGTAATGATCAGTACACAGTACCCACTTGGCTCACCAAATTTTGTTCTTCTAGGTTGAAGCGTTCGTCTACAGTAGCCGTTTTTTATATTTAGGTTTCACTCTGTTCTCTCATATATAGATAGATGAATTTGGAACTCTAAATCCAACATGGTTTGTAGTAGCTCCTTGAAACTTGACAAAATAAAGGAGTTCTGAGTTTTGTCTCTATGGTTTGTTTCCTCTTCAAGAGGCCTAGGCACAGACTGTGGAAAAGCACTTTAATTGAGAGGGGTTGCCAAGCTTCTGAGAAATAACGAGTTTCCGAAATGTCAGCAAATATTTTTTCACCCAATCTTGATGATACATGTTGCTAATGATCAGTACACAGATCCACTTGGCTCACCAAATTATGTTCTTCTAGGTTGAAGCGTTCGTCTACAGTAGCAGTTTTTATATTTAGGTTTCCCTCTGTTCTCTCCTGTATAGATAGATGAATTTGGAACTCTAAATCCAACATGGATTGTAGTAGCTCTTTGAAACATGTCAAAATAAAGGAGTTCTCAGTTTTGTCTCTATGGTTTGTTTCCTCTTCAAGTAGCCCTAGGCACACACTGTGGAAAAGCACTTTCATTGAGAGGGGTTGCCAAGCTTCTAAGAAATAACGAGTTTCCAAAATACCAGCCAATAGTTTTCACCCAATCTTGATGATACTTGGTGCGAATGATCAGTACACAGATCCCCCTTGGCTCACCAAATTTTGTTATTCTAGGTTGAAGCGTTGGTCTACAGTAGCAGTTTTTATATTTAGGTTTAACTCTGATCTCTCATATATAGATATATGAATTTGGAACTCTAAATCCAACATGGTTTGTAGTAGCTCTTTGAAACTTGACAAAATAAAGGAGTTCTCAGTTTTGTCTCTATGGTTTGTTTCCTCTTCAAGTAGCCCTAGGCACAGACTGTGGAAAAGCACTTTCATTGAGAGAGTTTGCCAAGCTTCTAAGAAATTACAAGTTTCCGAAATACCAGCAAATATTTTTCACCCAATCTTGATGATACTTGGTGGGAATGATCAGTACACAGATCCCACTTGGCTCACCAAATTTTGTTCTTCTAGGTTGAAGCGTTCGTCTACAGTAGCAGTTTTTATATTTAGGTTTCACTCGGTTCTCTCATATATAGATAGATGAATTTGGAACTCTAAATCCAACATGGTTTGTAGTAGCTCTTTGAAACTTGACAAAATAAAGGAGTTCTGAGTTTTGTCTCTATGGTGTGTTTCCTCTTCAAGTAGCCCTAGGCTCAGACTCGGGAAAAGCACTTTCATTGAGAGGGGTTGCCAAGCTTCTAAGAAATAACGAGTTTCCGAAGTACCAGCAAATATTTTTTCACCCAATCTTGATGATACTTGGTGGGAATGATCAGTACACAGATCCCACTTGGCTCACCAAATTTTGTTCTTCTATGTTGAAGCGTTCGTCTACAGTAGCAGTTTTTATATTTAGGTTTTCTCTCTGTTCTCTCCTATATAGATAGATGAATTTGGAACTCTAAATCCAACATGGATTGTAGTAGCACTTTGAAACTTGACAAAATAAAGGAGTTCTCAGTTTTGTCTTTATGGTTTGTTTTCTCTTCAAGTAGCCCTAGGCACAGACGGTGGAAGCACTTTCATTGAGAGGGGTTGCCAAGCTTCTAAGGAATAACGATTTTCCGAAATACCAGCAAATATTTTTTTCACCCAATCTTGATGATACTTGGTGGGAATGATCAGTACACAGATCCCACTTGGCTCACCAAATTTTGTTCTTCTAGGTTGAAGCGTTCGTCTACAGTAGCCGTTTTTATATTTAGGTTTCACTCTGTTCTCTCATATATATATAGATGAATTTGGAACTCTAAATCCAACATGGTTTGTAGTAGCTCTTTGAAACTTGACAAAATAAAGGAGTTCTGTGTTTTGTCTCTATGGTTTGTTTCCTCTTCAAGAGGCCTAGGCACAGACTGTGGAAAAGCACTTTAATTGAGAGGGGTTGCCAAGCTTCTGAGAAATAACGAGTTTCCGAAGTACCAGCAAATATTTTTTCACCCAATCTTGATGATACATGTTGCTAATGATCAGTACACAGATCTCACTTGGCTCACCAAATTATGTTCTTCTAGGTTGAAGTGTTCGTCTACAGTAGCAATATTTATATTTAGGTTTCCCTCTGTTCTCTCCTGTATAGATAGATGAATTTGGAACTCTAAATCCAACATGGTTTGTAGTAGCTCTTTGAAACTTGACAAAATAAAGGAGTTCTCAGTTTTGTCTCTATGGATTGTTTCCTCTTCAATTAGCACTATGCACACACTGTGGAAAAGCACTTTCATTGAGAGGGGTTGCCAAGCTTCTAAGAAATAACGAGTTTCTGAAATACCAGCAAATATTTTTTCACCCAATCTTGATGATACTTGGTGGTAATGATCAGTACCCAAATCCCAATTGGCTCACCAAATTTTGTTCTTCTAGGTTGAAGCGTTCGTCTACAGTAGCAGTTTTTATATTTAGGATTCTCTCTGTTCTCTCCTATATAGATAGATGAATTTGGAACTTTAAATCCAACATGGATTTTAGTAGCTCTTTGAAACTTGACAAAATAAAACAGTTCTCAGTTTTGTCTCTATGGTTTGTTTCCTCTTCAAGTATCCCTCGACACAGACTGTGGAAAAGCACTTTCATTGAGAGGGGTTGCCAAGCTTCTAAGAAATAAGGAGTTTCCGAAATACCAGCAAATATTTTTTCACCCAATCTTGATGATACTTGGTGGGAATGATCAGTACACAGATCCCACTTGGCTCACCCAATTTTGTTCTTCTATGTTGAAGCGTTCGTCTACAGTAGCAGTTTTTATATTTAGGTTTCACTCTGTTCTCTCATATGTAGATAGATGAATTTGGAACTCTAAATCCAACATGGTTTGTAGTAGCTCTTTGAAAATTGACAAAATAAAGAGTTCTGAGTTTTGTTTCTATGGTTTGTTTCCTCTTCAAGTAGCCCTAGGCACAGAGTGTGGGAAAAGCACTTTCATTGAGAGGGGTTGCCAAGCTTCTAAGAAATAACGAGTTTCTGAAATACCAGCAAATATTTTTTCACCCAATCTTGATGATACTTGGTGGTAATGATCAGTACCCAAATCCCAATTGGCTCACCAAATTTTGTTCTTCTAGGTTGAAGCGTTCGTCTACAGTAGCAGTTTTTATATTTAGGATTCTCTCTGTTCTCTCCTATATAGATAGATGAATTTGGAACTTTAAATCCAACATGGATTTTAGTAGCTCTTTGAAACTTGACAAAATAAAGGAGTTCTCAGTTTTGTCTCTATGGTTTGTTTCCTCTTCAAGTATCCCTCGACACAGACTGTGGAAAAGCACTTTCATTGAGAGGGGTTGCCAAGCTTCTAAGAAATAAGGAGTTTCCGAAATACCAGCAAATATTTTTTCACCCAATCTTGATGATACTTGGTGGGAATGATCAGTACACAGATCCCACTTGGCTCACCCAATTTTGTTCTTCAAGTTTGAAGCGTTCGTCTACAGTAGCAGTTTTTATATTTAGGTTTCCCTCTGTTCTCTCCTGTATAGATAGATGAATTTGGAACTCTAAATCCAACATGGTTTGTAGTAGCTCTTTGAAACTTGACAAAATAAAGGAGTTCTCAGTTTTGTCTCTATGGTTTGTTACCTCTTCAAGTAGCCCTAGGCACAGATTGTGGAAAAGCAATTTCATTGAGAGAGTTTGCCAAGCTTCTAAGAAATTACAAGTTTCCGAAATACAGCAAATATTTTTTCACCCAATCTTGATGATACTTGGTGGTAATGATCACTACACAAATCCCACTTGGCTCACCAAATTTTGTTCTTCTAGGTTGAAGCGTTCGTCTACAGGAGCAGTTTATATTTAGGATTCTCTCTGTTCTCTCCTATATAGATAGATGAATTTGGTACTTTAAATCCAACATGATTTTAGTAGCTCTTCTAACTTGACAAAATAAAGGAGTTCTCAGTTTTGTCTCTATGGTTTGTTTCCTCTTCAAGTATCCCTCGACACAGACTGTGGAAAGCACTTTCATTGAGAGGGGTTGCCAAGCTTCTAAGAAATAACGAGTTTCTGAAATATCAGCAAATATTTTTTCACCCATACTTGATGATACTTGGTGGTAATGATCAGTACACAGTAACCACTTGGCTCACCAAATTTTGTTCTTCTAGGTTGAAGCGTTCGTCTACAGTAGTCGTTTTTATATTTAGGTTCCACTCTGTTCTCTCATATATAGATAGATGAATTTGGAACTCTAAATCCAACATGGTTTGTAGTAGCTCTTTGAAACTTGACAAAATAAAGGAGTTCTCAGTTTGTCTCTATGGTTTGTTTCCTCTTCAAGTAGCCCTAGGCACAGACTGTGGAAAAGCACTTTCATTGAGAGAGTTTGCCAAGCTTCTAAGAAATTACAAGTTTCCGAAATACCAGCAAATATTTTTTCACCCAATCTTGATGATACTTGGTGGTAATGATCAGTACACAAATCCCAGGTGGCTCACCAAATTTGTTCTTCTAGGTTGAAGCGTTCGTCTACAGTAGCAGTTTTATATTTAGGTTTCTCTCTGTTCTCTCCTATATAGATAGATGAATTTGGAACTCTAAATCAAACATGGATTGTAGTAGCTCTTTGAAACTTGACAAAATAAAGGAGTTCTGTGTTTTGTCTCTATGGTTTGTTTCCTCTTCAAGAGGCCTAGGCACAGACTGTGGAAAAGCACTTTAATTGAGAGGGGTTTCCAAGCTTCTGAGAAATAACGAGTTTCTGAAATACCAGCAAATATTTTTTCACCCAATCTTGATGATACTTGTTGCTAATGATCAGTACACAAATCCCACTTGGCTCACCAAATTGTGTTCTGCTAGGTTGAAGCGTTCGCCTACAGTAGCAGTTTTTATATTTAGGTTTCCTTCTGTTCTCTCCTATATAGATATATGAATTTGGAACTCTAAATCCAACATGGTTTTAGTAGCTCTTTGAAACTTGACAAAATAAAGGAGTTCTCAGTTTTGTCTCTATGGTTTGTTTCCTCTTCAAGTAGACCTAGGCACAGACTGTGGAAAAGCACTTTCATTGAGAGAGTTTACCAAGCTTCTAAGAAATTACAAGTTTCCGAAATACCAGCAAATATTTTTTCACCCAATCTTGATGATACTTGGTGGTAATGATCAGTACCCAAATCCCAATTGGCTCACCAAATTTTGTTCTTCTAGGTTGAACCGTTTGACTACAGTAGCAGTTTTTATATTTAGGTTTCTCTCTGTTCTCTCCTATATAGATAGATGAATTTGGAACTCTAAATCCAACATGGTTTGTAGTAGCTCTTTGAAACTTGACAAAATAAAGGAGTTCTGTGTTTTGTCTCTATGGTTTGTTTCCTCTTCAAGAGGCCTAGGCACAGACTGTGGAAAAGCACTTTAATTGAGAGGGGTTTCCAAGCTTCTGAGAAATAACGAGTTTCTGAAATACCAGCAAATATTTTTTCACCCAATCTTGATGATACTTGTTGCTAATGATCAGTACACAAATCCCACTTGGCTCACCAAATTGTGTTCTGCTAGGTTGAAGCGTTCGCCTACAGTAGCAGTTTTTATATTTAGGTTTCCTTCTGTTCTCTCCTATATAGATATATGAATTTGGAACTCTAAATCCAACATGGTTTTAGTAGCTCTTTGAAACTTGACAAAATAATGGAATTCTCAGTTTTGTCTCTATGGTTTGTTTCCTCTTCAAGTAGCCCTAGGCACAGACTGTGGAAAAGCACTTTCATTGAGAGAGTTTACCAAGCTTCTAAGAAATAACGAGTTTCCGAAATACCAGCAAATATTTTTTCACCCAATCTTGATGATACTTGGTGGTAATGATCAGTACCCAAATCCCAATTGGCTCACCAAATTTTGTTCTTCTAGGTTGAAGCGTTCGTCTACAGTAGCAGTTTTTATATTTAGGATTCTCTCTGTTCTCTCCTATATAGATAGATGAATTTGGAACTTTAAATCCAACATGGATTTTAGTAGCTCTTTGAAACTTGACAAAATAAAGGAGTTCTCAGTTTTGTCTCTATGGTTTGTTTTCTCTTCAAGTATCCCTCGACACAGACTGTGGAAAAGCACTTTCATTGAGAGGGGTTGCCAAGCTTCTAAGAAAAGAGGAGTTTCCGAAATACCAGCAAATATTTTTTCACCCAATCTTGATGATACTTGGTGGGAATGATCAGTACACAGATCCCACTTGGCTCACCAAATTTTGTTCTTCTATGTTGAAGCGTTCGTCTACAGTAGCAGTTTTTATATTTAGGTTTCACTCTGTTCTCTCATATGTAGATAGATGAATTTGGAACTCTAAATCCAACATGGTTTGTAGTAGCTCTTTGAAAATTGACAAAATAAAGGACTTCTCAGTTTTGTCTCTATGGTTTGTTTCCTCTTCAAGTAGCCCTAGGCACAGACTGTGGAAAAGCACTTTCATTGAGAGGGGTTGCCAAGCTTCTAAGAAATAACGAGTTTCCGAAATATCAGCAAATATTTTTTCACCCAATCTTGATGATACTTGGTGGTAATGATAAGTACACAGTAACCACTTGGCTCACCAAATTTTGTTCTTCTAGGTTGAAGCGTTCGTCTACAGTAGTCATTTTTATATTCAGGTTCCACTCTGTTCTCTCATATACAGATAGATGAATTTGGAACTCTAAATCCAACATGGTTTGTAGTAGCTCTTTGAAACTTGACAAAATAAAGGAGTTCTGATTTTTTTCTCTATGGTTTGTTTTCTCTTCAAGTAGCCTTAGGCGCAGACTCGGGAAAAGCACTTTCATTGAGAGGGGTTGCCAAGCTTCTAAGAAATAACGAGTTTCCGAAGACCAGCAAATATTTTTTCACCCAATCTTGATGATACTGGTTGCTAATGATCAGTACACAGATCCCACTTGGCTCACCAAATTATGTTCTTCTAGGTTGAAGCGTTCGTCTACAGTAGCAGTTTTTATATTTAGGTTTCCCTCTGTTCTCTCCTGTATAGATAGATGAATTTGGAACTCTAAATCCAACATGGTTTGTAGTAGCTCTTTGAAACTTGACAAAATAAAGGAGTTCTCAGTTTTGTCTCTATGGTTTGTTACCTCTTCAAGTAGCCCTAGGCACAGATTGTGGAAAAGCAATTTCATTGAGAGAGTTTGCCAAGCTTCTAAGAAATTACAAGTTTCCGAAATACCAGCAAATATTTTTTCACCCAATCTTGATGATACTTGGTGGTAATGATCACTACACAAATCCCACTTGGCTCACCAAATTTTGTTCTTCTAGGTTGAAGCGT
Source organism: Callospermophilus lateralis (assembly GCF_048772815.1). NCBI lineage: Eukaryota > Metazoa > Chordata > Mammalia > Rodentia > Sciuridae > Callospermophilus > Callospermophilus lateralis. The sequence goes on from NW_027516621.1 coordinate 7,858, forward strand.
TCGTCTACAGGAGCAGTTTATATTTAGGATTCTCTCTGTTCTCTCCTATATAGATAGATGAATTTGGTACTTTAAATCCAACATGGATTTTAGTAGCTCTTCTAACTTGACAAAATAAAGGAGTTCTCAGTTTTGTCTCTATGGTTTGTTTCCTCTTCAAGTATCCCTCGACACAGACTGTGGAAAAGCACTTTCATTGAGAGGGGTTGCCAAGCTTCTAAGAAATAACGAGTTTCTGAAATATCAGCAAATATTTTTTCACCCATACTTGATGATACTTGGTGGTAATGATCAGTACACAGTAACCACTTGGCTCACCAAATTTTGTTCTTCTAGGTTGAAGCGTTCGTCTACAGTAGTCGTTTTTATATTTAGGTTCCACTCTGTTCTCTCATATATAGATAGATGAATTTGGAACTCTAAATCCAACATGGTTTGTAGTAGCTCTTTGAAACTTGACAAAATAAAGGAGTTCTCAGTTTTGTCTCTATGGTTTGTTTCCTCTTCAAGTAGCCCTAGGCACAGACTGTGGAAAAGCACTTTCATTGAGAGAGTTTGCCAAGCTTCTAAGAAATTACAAGTTTCCGAAATACCAGCAAATATTTTTTCACCCAATCTTGATGATACTTGGTGGTAATGATCAGTACACAAATCCCAGGTGGCTCACCAAATTTTGTTCTTCTAGGTTGAAGCGTTCGTCTACAGTAGCAGTTTTTATATTTAGGTTTCTCTCTGTTCTCTCCTATATAGATAGATGAATTTGGAACTCTAAATCAAACATGGATTGTAGTAGCTCTTTGAAACTTGACAAAATAAAGGAGTTCTGTGTTTTGTCTCTATGGTTTGTTTCCTCTTCAAGAGGCCTAGGCACAGACTGTGGAAAAGCACTTTAATTGAGAGGGGTTTCCAAGCTTCTGAGAAATAACGAGTTTCTGAAATACCAGCAAATATTTTTTCACCCAATCTTGATGATACTTGTTGCTAATGATCAGTACACAAATCCCACTTGGCTCACCAAATTGTGTTCTGCTAGGTTGAAGCGTTCGCCTACAGTAGCAGTTTTTATATTTAGGTTTCCTTCTGTTCTCTCCTATATAGATATATGAATTTGGAACTCTAAATCCAACATGGTTTTAGTAGCTCTTTGAAACTTGACAAAATAAAGGAGTTCTCAGTTTTGTCTCTATGGTTTGTTTCCTCTTCAAGTAGACCTAGGCACAGACTGTGGAAAAGCACTTTCATTGAGAGAGTTTACCAAGCTTCTAAGAAATTACAAGTTTCCGGAAATACCAGCAAATATTTTTTCACCCAATCTTGATGATACTTTGGTGGTAATGATCAGTACCCAAATCCCAATTGGCTCACCAAATTTTGTTCTTCTAGGTTGAACCGTTTGACTACAGTAGCAGTTTTATATTTATGTTTCTCTCTGTTCTCTCCTATATAGATAGATGAATTTGGAACTCTAAATCCAACATGGTTTGGTAGTAGCTCTTTGAAACTTGACAAAATAAAGGAGTTCTGTGTTTTGTCTCTATGGTTTGTTTCCTCTTCAAGAGGCCTAGGCACAGACTGTGGAAAAGCACTTTTAATTGAGAGGGGTTTCCAAGCTTCTGAGAAATAACGAGTTTCTGAAATACCAGCAAATATTTTTTCACCCAATCTTGATGATACTTGTTGCTAATGATCAGTACACAAATCCCACTTGGCTCACCAAATTGTGTTCTGCTAGGTTGAAGCGTTCGCCTACAGTAGCAGTTTTTATATTTAGGTTTCCTTCTGTTCTCTCCTATATAGATATATGAATTTGGAACTCTAAATCCAACATGGTTTTAGTAGCTCTTTGAAACTTGACAAAATAATGGAATTCTCAGTTTTGTCTCTATGGTTTGTTTCCTCTTCAAGTAGCCCTAGGCACAGACTGTGGAAAAGCACTTTCATTGAGAGAGTTTACCAAGCTTCTAAGAAATAACGAGTTTCCGAAATACCAGCAAATATTTTTTCACCCAATCTTGATGATACTTGGTGGTAATGATCAGTACCCAAATCCCAATTGGCTCACCAAATTTTGTTCTTCTAGGTGAAGCGTTCGTCTACAGTAGCAGTTTTTATATTTAGGATTCTCTCTGTTCTCTCCTATATAGATAGATGAATTTGGAACTTAAATCCAACATGGATTTTAGTAGCTCTTTGAAACTTGACAAAATAAAGGAGTTCTCAGTTTTGTCTCTATGGTTTGTTTCTCTTCAAAGTATCCCTCGACACAGACTGTGGAAAAGCACTTTCATTGAGAGGGGTTGCCAAGCTTCTAAGAAAAGAGGAGTTTCGAAATACCAGCAAATATTTTTCACCCAATCTTGATGATACTTGGTGGGAATGATCAGTACACAGATCCCACTTGGCTCACCAAATTTTGTTCTTCTATGTTGAAGCGTTCGTCTACAGTAGCAGTTTTTATATTTAGGTTTCACTCTGTTCTCTCATATGTAGATAGATGAATTTGGAACTCTAAATCCAACATGGTTTGTAGTAGCTCTTTGAAAATTGACAAAATAAAGGACTTCTCAGTTTTGTCTCTATGGTTTGTTTCCTCTTCAAGTAGCCCTAGGCACAGACTGTGGAAAAGCACTTTCATTGAGAGGGGTTGCCAAGCTTCTAAGAAATAACGAGTTTCCGAAATATCAGCAAATATTTTTTCACCCAATCTTGATGATACTTGGTGGTAATGATAAGTACACAGTAACCACTTGGCTCACCAAATTTTGTTCTTCTAGGTTGAAGCGTTCGTCTACAGTAGTCATTTTTATATTCAGGTTCCACTCTGTTCTCTCATATACAGATAGATGAATTTGGAACTCTAAATCCAACATGGTTTGTAGTAGCTCTTTGAAACTTGACAAAATAAAGGAGTTCTGATTTTTTTCTCTATGGTTTGTTTTCTCTTCAAGTAGCCTTAGGCGCAGACTCGGGAAAAGCACTTTCATTGAGAGGGGTTGCCAAGCTTCTAAGAAATAACGAGTTTCCGAAGACCAGCAAATATTTTTTCACCCAATCTTGATGATACTGGTTGCTAATGATCAGTACACAGATCCCACTTGGCTCACCAAATTATGTTCTTCTAGGTTGAAGCGTTCGTCTACAGTAGCAGTTTTTATATTTAGGTTTCCCTCTGTTCTCTCCTGTATAGATAGATGAATTTGGAACTCTAAATCCAACATGGATTGTAGTAGCTCTTTGAAACTTGTCAAAATAAAGGAGTTCTCAGTTTTGTCTCTATGGTTTGTTTCCTCTTCAAGTAGCCCTAGGCACACACTGTGGAAAAGCACTTTCATTGAGAGGGGTTGCCAAGCTTCTAAGAAATAACGAGTTTCCAAAATACCAGCCAATAGTTTTTCACCCAATCTTGATGATACTTGGTGGGAATGATCAGTACACAGATCCCCCTTGGCTCACCAAATTTTGTTATTCTAGGTTGAAGCGTTGGTCTACAGTAGCAGTTTTTATATTTAGGTTTAACTCTGATCTCTCATATATAGATATATGAATTTGGAACTCTAAATCCAACATGGTTTGTAGTAGCTCTTTGAAACTTGACAAAATAAAGGAGTTCTCAGTTTTGTCTCTATGGTTTGTTTCCTCTTCAAGTAGCCCTAGGCACAGACTGTGGAAAAGCACTTTCATTGAGAGAGTTTGCCAAGCTTCTAAGAAATTACAAGTTTCCGAAATACCAGCAAATATTTTTTCACCCAATCTGATGATACTTGGTGGGAATGATCAGTACACAGATCCCACTTGGCTCACCAAATTTTGTTCTTCTAGGTTGAAGCGTTCGTCTACAGTAGCAGTTTTTATATTTAGGTTTCACTCGGTTCTCTCATATATAGATAGATGAATTTGGAACTCTAAATCCAACATGGTTTGTAGTAGCTCTTTGAAACTTGACAAAATAAAGGAGTTCTGAGTTTTGTCTCTATGGTGTGTTTCCTCTTCAAGTAGCCCTAGGCTCAGACTCGGGAAAAGCACTTTCATTGAGAGGGGTTGCCAAGCTTCTAAGAAATAACGAGTTTCCGAAGTACCAGCAAATATTTTTTCACCCAATCTTGATGATACTTGGTGGGAATGATCAGTACACAGATCCCACTTGGCTCACCAAATTTTGTTCTTCTATGTTGAAGCGTTCGTCTACAGTAGCAGTTTTTATATTTAGGTTTCTCTCTGTTCTCTCCTATATAGATAGATGAATTTGGAACTCTAAATCCAACATGGATTGTAGTAGCACTTTGAAACTTGACAAAATAAATGAGTTCTCAGTTTTGTCTTTATGGTTTGTTTTCTCTTCAAGTAGCCCTAGGCACAGACGGTGGAAGCACTTTCATTGAGAGGGGTTGCCAAGCTTCTAAGGAATAACGATTTTCCGAAATACCAGCAAATATTTTTTCACCCAATCTTGATGATACTTGGTGGGAATGATCAGTACACAGATCCCACTTGGCTCACCAAATTTTGTTCTTCTAGGTTGAAGCGTTCGTCTACAGTAGCAGTTTTTATATTTAGGTTTCACTCGGTTCTCTCATATATAGATAGATGAATTTGGAACTCTAAATCCAACATGGTTGGTAGTAGCTCTTTGAAACTTGACAAAGTAAAGAGTTCTGAGTTTTGTTTCTATGGTTTGTTTCCTCTTCATTTAGCCATAGGCACAGACTGTGGAAAACCACTTTCATTGAGAGGGGTGGCCAAGCTTCTAAGAAATAACGAGTTTCCGAAATATCAGCAAATATTTTTTCACCCAATCTTGATGATACTTGGTGGTAATGATCAGTACACAGTACCCACTTGGCTCACCGAATTTTGTTCTTCTAGGTTGAAGCGTTCGTCTACAGTAGCCGTTTTTATATTTAGGTTTCACTCTGTTCTCTCATATATATATAGATGAATTTGGAACTCTAAATCCAACATGGTTTGTAGTAGCTCTTTGAAACTTGACAAAATAAAGGAGTTCTGTGTTTTGTCTCTATGGTTTGTTTCCTCTTCAAGAGGCCTAGGCACAGACTGTGGAAAAGCACTTTAATTGAGAGGGGTTGCCAAGCTTCTGAGAAATAACGAGTTTCCGAAGTACCAGCAAATATTTTTTCACCCAATCTTGATGATACATGTTGCTAATGATCAGTACACAGATCTCACTTGGCTCACCAAATTATGTTCTTCTAGGTTGAAGTGTTCGTCTACAGTAGCAATTTTTATATTTAGGTTTCCCTCTGTTCTCTCCTGTATAGATAGATGAATTTGGAACTCTAAATCCAACATGGTTTGTAGTAGCTCTTTGAAACTTGACAAAATAAAGGAGTTCTCAGTTTTGTCTCTATGGATTGTTTCCTCTTCAATTAGCACTATGCACACACTGTGGAAAAGCACTTTCATTGAGAGGGGTTGCCAAGCTTCTAAGAAATAACGAGTTTCTGAAATACCAGCAAATATTTTTTCACCCAATCTTGATGATACTTGGTGGTAATGATCAGTACCCAAATCCCAATTGGCTCACCAAATTTTGTTCTTCTAGGTTGAAGCGTTCGTCTACAGTAGCAGTTTTTATATTTAGGATTCTCTCTGTTCTCTCCTATATAGATAGATGAATTCGGAACTTTAAATCCAACATGGATTTTAGTAGCTCTTTGAAACTTGACAAAATAAAACAGTTCTCAGTTTTGTCTCTATGGTTTGTTTCCTCTTCAAGTATCCCTCGACACAGACTGTGGAAAAGCACTTTCATTGAGAGGGGTTGCCAAGCTTCTAAGAAATAAGGAGTTTCCGAAATACCAGCAAATATTTTTTCACCCAATCTTGATGATACTTGGTGGGAATGATCAGTACACAGATCCCACTTGGCTCACCCAATTTTGTTCTTCTATGTTGAAGCGTTCGTCTACAGTAGCAGTTTTTATATTTAGGTTTCACTCTGTTCTCTCATATGTAGATAGATGAATTTGGAACTCTAAATCCAACATGGTTTGTAGTAGCTCTTTGAAAATTGACAAAATAAAGAGTTCTGAGTTTTGTTTCTATGGTTTGTTTCCTCTTCAAGTAGCCCTAGGCACAGACTGTGGAAAAGCACTTTCATTGAGAGGGGTTGCCAAGCTTCTAAGAAATAACGAGTTTCTGAAATACCAGCAAATATTTTTCCACCCAATCTTGATGATACTTGGTGGTAATGATCAGTACCCAAATCCCAATTGGCTCACCAAATTTTGTTCTTCTAGGTTGAAGCGTTCGTCTACAGTAGCAGTTTTTATATTTAGGATTCTCTCTGTTCTCTCCTATATAGATAGATGAATTTGGAACTTTAAATCCAACATGGATTTTAGTAGCTCTTTGAAACTTGACAAAATAAAGGAGTTCTCAGTTTTGTCTCTATGGTTTGTTTCCTCTTCAAGTATCCCTCGACACAGACTGTGGAAAAGCACTTTCATTGAGAGGGGTTGCCAAGCTTCTAAGAAATAAGGAGTTTCCGAAATACCAGCAAATATTTTTTCACCCAATCTTGATGATACTTAGTGGGAATGATCAGTACACAGATCCCACTTGGCTCACCCAATTTTGTTCTTCAAGTTTGAAGCGTTCGTCTACAGTAGCAGTTTTTATATTTAGGTTTCCCTCTGTTCTCTCCTGTATAGATAGATGAATTTGGAACTCTAAATCCAACATGGTTTGTAGTAGCTCTTTGAAACTTGACAAAATAAAGGAGTTCTCAGTTTTGTCTCTATGGTTTGTTACCTCTTCAAGTAGCCCTAGGCACAGATTGTGGAAAAGCACTTTCATTGAGAGAGTTTGCCAAGCTTCTAAGAAATTACAAGTTTCCGAAATACCAGCAAATATTTTTTCACCCAATCTTGATGATACTTGGTGGTAATGATCAGTGCAAAATTCCCAATTGGCTCACCAAATTTTGTTCTTCTAGGTTGAAGCGTTCGTCTACAGTAGCAGTTTTTATATTTAGGTTTCACTCTGTTCTCTCATATATAGATAGATGAATTTGGAACTCTAAATCCAACATGGTTTGTAGTAGCTCTTTGAAACTTGACAAAATAAAGGAGTTCTGAGATTTGTCTCTATGGTTTGTTTCCTCTTCAAGTTGCCCTATGCACAGACTGTGTAAGCACTTTCATTTAGATGGGTTGCCAAGCTGCTAAGAAATTACGAGTTTTTGAAATACCAGCAAATATTTTTTCACTAAATCTTGATGATACTTGTTGGTAATGATCAGTACACAAATCCCACTTGGCTCACCAAATTTTGTTCTTGTAGGTTGAAGCGTTCGTCTACAGTAGCAGTTTTTTTATATTTATGTTTCTCTCTCTTCTCTCCTATAAGGATAGATTAATTTTAACTTTAAATCCAACATGGATTGTAGTAGCTCTTTGAAACTTGACAAAATAAAGGAGTTCTCAGTTTTGTCTCTATGGTTTGTTTCCTCTTCAAGTAGCCCTAGGCACAGACTGTGGAAAAGCACTTTCATTGAGAGGGGTTGCCAAGCTTCTAAGAATAACGAGTTTCCGAAATACCAGCATATATTTTTTCACCCAATCTTGATGATACTTGGTGGTAATGATCCGTACACAGATCCCACTTGGCTCACCAAATTGTGTTCTTCTAGGTTGAAGCGTTCGTCTACAGTAGCAGTTTTTATACTTAAGTTTCACTCTGTTCTCTCATATATAGATAGATGAATTTGGAACACTAAATCCAACATGGTTTCTGGTAGCTCTTTGAAACTTGACAAAATAAAGGAGTTCTGAGTTTTGTCTCTATGGTTTGTTTCCTCTTCAAGTAGCCCTAGGCACAGACTGTGGAAAAGCACTTTAATTGAGAGGGGTTGCCAAGCTTCTAAGAAATAACGAGTTTCTGAAATACTAGCAAATATTTTTTCACCCAATCTTGATGATACTTGTTGATAATGATCAGTACACAGATTCCACTTGGCTCAACAAATTTTGTTCTTCTAGGTTGAAGCGTTCGTCTAAAGTAGCAGTTTTTATATTTAGGTTTCGCTCTATTCTCTCCTGTATACATAGATGAATTTGGAACTCTAAATCCAACATGGTTTGTAGTAGCTCTTTGAAACTTGACAAAATAACGGAGTTCTCAGTTTTGTCTCTATGGTTTGTTTCCTCTTCAATTAGCCCTAGGCACAGACTGTGGAAAAGCACTTTCATTGAGAGGTGTTGTCAAGCTTCTAAGAAATAACGAGTTTCCGAAATACCAGCAAATATTTTTTCACCCAATCTTGATGATACTTGTTGCTAATGATCAGTACACAAGTCCCACTTGGCTCACCAAATTTTGTTCTTCTAGGTTGAAGCGTTCGTCTACAGTAGCAGTTTTTATATTTAGGTTTCTCTCTGTTCTCTCCTATATAGATAGATGAATTTGGAACTTTAAATCCAACATGGATTGTAGTAGCTCTTTGAAACTTGACAAAATAAATGAGGTCTCAGATTTGTCTCTATGGTTTGTTTCCTCTTCAAGTAGCCCTAGGCACAGACTGTGGAAAAGCACTTTCATTGAGAGGGGTTGCCAAGCTTCTAAGAAATAACGAGTTTCCGAAATACCAGCAAATATTTCTTCACCCAATCTTGATGATACTTGGTGGGAATGATCAGTACACAGATCCCACTTGGCTCACCAAATTTTGTTCTTCTAGGTTGAAGCGTTCGTCTACAGTAGCAGTTTTTATATTTAGGATTCACTCTGTTCTCTCATATATAGATAGATGAATTTGGAACTCTAAATCCAACATGGTTTGTAGTAGCTTCTTGAAACTTGACAAAATAAAAGAATTCTGAGTTTTGTCTCTATGGTTTGTTTCCTCTTCAAATAGCCCTAGGCACAGACTGTGGAAAACCACTTTCATTGAGAGGGGTTGCCAAGCTTCTAAGAAATAACGAGTTTCCGAAATGTCAGCAAATATTTTTTCACCCAATCTTGATGATACTTGGTGGTAATGATCAGTACACAGTACCCACTTGGCTCACCAAATTTTGTTCTTCTAGGTTGAAGCGTTCGTCTACAGTAGCAGTTTTTATATTTAGGTTTCCCTCTGTTCTCTCCTGTATAGATAGATGAATTTGGAACTCTAAATCCAACATGGTTTGTAGTAGCTCTTTGTAACTTGACAAAATAAAGGAGTTCTCAGTTTTGTCTCTATGGTTTGTTTCCTCTTCAAGTAGCCCTAGGCACAGACTGTGGAATAGCACTTTCATTGAGAGAGTTTGCCAAGCTTCTAAGAAATTACAAGTTTCCGAAATACCAGCAAATATTTTTTCACCCAATCTTGATGGTACTTGGTGGTAATGATCAGTACACAAATCCCAATTGGCTCACCAAATTTTGTACTTCTAGGTTGAAGCGTTCGTCTACAGTAGCAGTTTTTATATTTAGGTTTCACTCTGTTCTCTCATATATAGATAGATGAATTTGGAACTCTAAATCCAACATGGTTTGTAGTAGCTCTTTGAAACTTGACAAAATAAAGGAGTTCTGAGTTTTGTCTCTATGGTTTGTTTCCTCTTCAAGAGGCCTAGGCACAGACTGTGGAAAAGCACTTTAATTGAGAGGGGTTGCCAAGCTTCTGAGAAATAACGAGTTTCCGAAATACCACCAAATATTTTTTCACCCAATCTTGATGATACATGTTGCTAATGATCAGTACACAGATCCCACTTGGCTCACCAAATTATGTTCTTCTAGGTTGAAGCGTTCGTCTACAGTAGCAGTTTTTATATTTAGGTTCACTCTGTTCTCTCATATATAGATAGATGAATTTGGAACTCTAATCCAACATGGTTTGTAGTACCTCTTTGAAACTTGACAAAATAAAGGAGTTCTGAGATTTGTCTCTATGGTTTGTTTCCTCTTCAAGTAGCCCTAGGCACAGACTGTGGAAAAGCACTTTCATTGAGAGAGTTTGCCAAGCTTCTAAGAAATTACAAGTTTCCGAAATACCAGCAAATATTTCTTCACCCAATCTTGATGATACTTGGTGGTAATGATCAGTACACAAATCCCAATTGGCTCACCAAATTTTGTTCTTCTAGGTTGAAGCGTTCGTCTACAGTACCAGTTTTTATATTTAGGTTTCACTCTGTTCTCTCATATATAGATAGATGAATTTGGAACCTCTAAATCCAACATGGTTTGTAGTAGCTCTTTGAAACTTGAACAAAATAAAGGAGTTCTGAGATTTGTCTCTATGGCTTGTTTCCTCTTCAAGTTGCCCTACGCACAGACTGTGTAAGCACTTTCATTTTGATGGGTTGCCAAGCTGCTAAGGAATTACGAGTTTCCGAAATACCAGCAAATATTTTTCACTAAATCTTGATGATACTTAATGGTAATGATCAGTACACAAATCCCACGTGGCTCACAAAATTTTGTTCTTCTAGGTTGAAGCGTTCGTCTACAGTAGCAGTTTTTTTATATTTATGTTTCTCTCTCTTCTCTCCTATATAGATAGATTAATTTTTAAGTTTAAATCCAACATGGATTGTAGTAGCTCTTTGAAACTTCACAAAATAAAGGAGTTCTCCAGTTTTGTCTCTATGGTTTGTTTCCTCTTCAAGTAGCCCTAGGCACAGACTGTGGAAAAGCACTTTCATTGAGAGGGATTGCCAAGCTTCTAAGAATAACGAGTTTCCGAAATACCCAGCATATAATTTTTCACCCAATCTTGAGGATACTTGGTGGTAATGATAAGTACACAGATCCAACTTGGCTCACCAATTGTGTTCTTCTAGGTTGAAGCGTTCCCTCTACAGTAGCAGTTTTTATACTTAGGTTTCACTCTGTTCTCTCATATATAGATAGATGAATTTGGAACTCTAAATCCAACATGGTTTCTGGTAGCTCTTTGAAACTTGACAAAAAAAAGGAATTCTGAGTTTTGTCTCTATGGTTTGTTTCCTCTTCAATTAGCCCTAGGCACAGTCTGTGGAAAAGCACTTTCATTGAGAGGTGTTGCCAAGCTTCTAAGAAATAATGAGTTTCCGAATACCAGCAAATATTTTTTCACCCAATCTTGATGATACTTGTTGCTAATGATCAGTACACAAGTCCCACTTGGCTCAACAAATTTTGTTCTTCTATTTTGAAGCGTTCGTCTACAGTAGCAGTTTTTATATTTAGGTTTCTCTCTGTTCTCTCCTATATAGAGATGAATTTGGAACTTTAAATCCAACATGGATTGTAGTAGCTCTTTGAAACTTGACAAAATAAATGAGGTCTCAGTTTTGTCTCTATGGTTTGTTTCCTCTTCAAGTAGCCCAAGGCACAGACTGTGGAAAAGCACTTTTCATTGAGAGGGGTTGCCAAGCTTCTAAGAAATAACGAGTTTCCGAAATACCAGCAAAATATTTTTTCACCCAATCTTGATGATACTTGGTGGTAATGATCAGTACACCGTACCCACTTGGCTCACCAAATTTTCTTCTTCTAGTTGAAGCGTTCGTCTACAGTAGCCGTTTTTTTATTTAGGTTTCACTCTGTTCTCTCATATATAGATAAGATGAATTTGGAACTCTAAATCCAACATGGTTTGTAGTAGCTCTTTGAAACTTGACAAAATAAAGGCGTTCTGAGTTTTGTCTCTATGGTTTGTGTCCCTCTTCAAGTAACCCTAGGCGCAGACTGTGAAAAGCACTTTCATTGAGAGGGGTTGCCAAGCTTCTAAGAAATAACAGAGTTTCCGAAGTACCAGCAAATATTTTTTCACCCAAACTTGATGATACTTGTTGCTAATGATCAGTACACAGATCCCACTTGGCTCACCAAATTTTGTTCTTCAAGGTTGAAGCGTTCGTCTACAGTAGCAGTTTTTATATTTAGGTTCCCTCTGTTCCTCCTGTAATAGATAGATGAATTTGGAACTCTAATTCCAACATGGTTTGTAGTAGCTCTTTGAAACTTGACAAAATAAAGGAATTCTCAGTTTGTCTCTATGGTTTGTTTCCTCTTAAAGTAGCCCTAGGCACAGACTGTGGAAAAGCACTTTCATTGAGAGAGTTTGCCAAGCTTCTAAGAAATTACAAGTTTCCGGAAATACCAGCAAATATTTTTTTCACCCAATCTTGATGATACTTGGTGGTAATGATCAGTACAAATCCAATTGGCTCTACCAAATTTTGTTCTTCTAGGTTGAAGCGTTCTCTAACAGTAGCAGTTTTATATTTAGGTTTCACTCTGTTCTCTCATATATAGATAGATGAATTTGGAACTCTAAATCCAACATGGTTTGTAGTAGCTCTTTGAAACTTGACAAAATAAAGGAGTTCTGAGTTTGTCTCTATGGTTGTTTCCTCTTCAAAGAGGCCTAGGCACAGACTGTTGAAAAGCACTTTAATTGAGAGGGGTTGCCAAGCTTCTGAGAAATAACGAGTTTCCGAAATACCACAAATATTTTTTCACCCAATCTTGATGATACATGTTGCTAATGATCAGTACACAGATCCCACTTGGCTCATCAAATTTTTGTTCTTCTAGGTTGAAGCGTTCGTCTACAGTAGCAGTTTTTATATTTAGGTTTCTCTCTGTTCTCTCCAATATAGATAGATGAATTTGGAACTCTAAATCCAACATGGAATTGTAGTAGATCTTTGAAACTTGACAAAATAAAAGGAGTTCTGAGTTTTGTCTCTATGGTTTCTTTCCTCTTCAAGTTACCCTAGGCACAGACTGTGGAAAACTACTTTCATTGAGAGGTGTTGCCAAGCTTCTAGGAAATAACGAGTTCCGAAATACCAGCAAATATTTTTTCACCCACTCTTGATGATACTGGTTGCTAATGATCAGTACACAAATCCCACTTGGCTCACCAAATTGTGTTCTTCTAGGTTGAAGCGTTCGCCTACAGTAGAAGTTTTTATATTTAGGTTTCCCTCTGTTCTCTCCTATATAGATAGATGAATTTGGAACTCTAAATCCAACATGGTTTGTAGTAGCTCTTTGAAACTTGACAAAATAAAGGAGTTCTCAGTTTGTCTCTATGGTTTGTTTCCTCTTAATGTAGCCCTAGGCACAGACTGTGGAAAAGCACTTTCATTGAGAGAGTTTGCCAAGCTTCTAAGAAATTACAAGTTTCCGAAATACCAGCAACTATTTTTCACCCAATCTTGATGATACTTAGTTGTAATGGATCAGTAACACAAATCCAACTTGGCTGCCCCCAAATTTTGTTCTTCTAGGTTGAAGCCTTCGTCTACAGTAGCAGTTTTTATATTTAGGTTTCCTCTCTGTTCTCTCCTATATAGATAGATGAATTTGGAACTCTAAATCCAACATGGATTGTAGTAGATCTTGAAACTTGAGAAATTAAAGAGATCTCAGTTTTGTCTCTATGGTTTGTTTCCTCTTCAAGTAGCCCTAGGCATCGACTGTGGAAAAGCACTTCATTGAGAGTGGTTGCCAAGCTTCTAAGAAATTACGAGTTTCCGAAACACCAGCAAATATTTTTTCACCCAATTTTGATGATACTTGGTTGTAATGATCAGTACACAAATCCCACTTTGCTCCACAAATTTTGTTCTTCTAAGTTGAAAGGCTTTGTGTATAGTATCAGTTTTTATATTTAGGTTTCGCTCTGTTCTCTCCTGTATAGATAGATGAATTTGGAACTCTAAATCCAACATGGTTTCTGGTAGCTCTTTGAAACTTGACAAAATAAAGGAGTTCTGAGTTTTGTCTCTATGGTTTGTTTCCTCTTCAAGTAGCCCTAGGCACAGACTGGTGAAAAGCACTTTAATGAGAGGGGTTGCCAAGCTTCTAAGAAATAACGAGTTTCCGAAATACTAGCAAATATTTTTTCACCCAATCTTGATGATACTTGTTGATAATGATCAGTACACAGATTCCACTTGGCTCACCAAATTTTGTTCTTCTAGGTTGAAGCGTTCGTCTACAGTAGCAGTTTTTATATTTAGGTTTCGCTCTCTTCTCTCCTGTATACATAGATGAATTTGGAACTCCTAAATCCAACATGGTTTGTAGTAGCTCTTTGAAACTTGACAAAATAACGGAGTTCTCAGTTTTGTCTCTATGGATTGTTTCCTCTTCAATTAGCCCTAGGCACAGACTGTGGAAAAGCACTTTCATTGAGAGGTGTTGCCAAGCTTCTAAAAATAACGAGTTTCCGAAATACCAGCAAATATTTTTTCACCCAATCTTGATGATACTTGTTGCTAATGATCACTATACAAGTACCACTTGGCTCACCAAATTTTGTTCTTCTAGTTTGAAGCGTTCGTCTACAGTAGGCAGTTTTTATATTTAGGTTTCTCCTCTGTTCTCTCCTATATAGATAGATGAATTTGGAACTTTAAATCCAACATGGATTGTAGTAGCTCTTTGAAAACTTGACAAAATAAATGAGGTCTCAGTTTTGTCTCTATGTTTGTTTCCTCTTCAAGTAGCCCTAGGCACAGACTGTGGAAAAGCACTTTCATTGAGAGAGTTTGCCAAGCTTCTAAGAAATTACAAGTTTCCGAAATACCAGCAAATATTTTTTCACCCAATCTTGATGATACTTGGTGGGAATGATCAGTACACAGATCCCACTTGGCTCACCAAATTTTGTTCTTCTAGGTTTAAGCGTTCGTCTACATTAACAGTTTTTATATTTAGGTTTCACTCTGTTCTCTCATATAATAGTAATGAATTTGGAACTCTAAATCCAACATGGTTTGTAGTAGCTCCTTGAAACTTGACAAAATAAAGAATTTCTGAGTTTTGTCTCTATGGTTTGTTTCCTCTTCAAGTAGCCCTAGGCACAGACTGTGGAAAAGCACTTTCATGGAGAGGGGTTGCCAAGCTTCTAAGAAATAACGAGTTTCCGAAGTACCAGCAAATATTTTTCACCCAATCTTGATGATACTTGTTGCTAATGATCAGTACACAGATCCCACTTGGCTCACCAAATTTTGTTCTTCAAGGTTGAAGCGTTCGTCTACTGTAGCAGTTTTTATATTTAGGTTTCCCTCTGTTCTCTCCTGTATAGATAGATGAATTTGGAAACTCTAAAATCCAACATGGTTTGTAGTAGCTCTTTGAAAACTTGACAAAATAAAGGACTTCTCAGTTTTGTCTCTATGGTTTGTTTCCTCTTCAAGTAGCCCTAGGCACAGACTGTGGAAAAGCACTTTCATTGAGAGAGTTTGCCAAGCTTCTAAGAAATTACAAGTTTCCAAAATACCAGCAAATATTTTTTCAACCAATCTTGATGATACATGTTGCTAATGATCAGTACACAGATCCCACTTGGCTCACCAAATTATGTTCTTCCTAGGTTGAAGCGTTCGTCTACAGTAGCAGTTTTTATATTTAGGTTTCACTCTGTTCTCTCATATATAGATAGATGAATTTGGAACTCTTAAATCCAACATGGTTTGTAGTAGCTCTTTGAAACTTGACAAAATAAAGGAGTTCTTAGATTTGTCTCTATGGTTGTTTTCCTCTTCAAGTAGCCCTAGGCACACACTGTGGAAAACCACTTTCATTGAGAGGGGTTGCCAAGCTTCTAAGAAATTACAAGTTTCCCGAAATACCAGCAAATATTTTTTCACCCAATCTTGATGATACTTGGTGGTAATGATCAGTACACAATCCCACTTGGCTCACCAAATTTTTTCTTCTAGGTTGAAGCGTTCATCTACAGAAGTCGTTTTTATATTTAGGTTTCACTCTGTTCTGTCATATATAGATAGATGAATTTGGATCTCTAAATCCAACATGGTTTGTAGAAGCTCTTTGAAACTTGACAAAATAAAGGAGTTCTCAGTTTTGTCTCTATGGTTTGTTTCCTCTTCAAGTAGCCCTAGGCGCAGACTCTGGAAAAGCACTTTCATTGAGAGGGGTTGCCAAGCTTATAAGAAATAACGATTTTCCGAAGTACCAGCAAATATTTTTTCACCCCATCTTGATGATACTGTTTGCTAACGATCAGTACACAAATCCCACTTGGCTCAACAAATTGTGTTCTTCTAGGTTGAAGCGTTCGCCTACAGTAGAAGTTTTATATTTAGGTTTCCCTCTGTTCTCTCCTATATAGATATATGAATTTGGAACTCTAAATCCAACATGGTTTGTAGTAGCTCTTTGAACTTGACAAAATAAAGGACTTCTCAGTTTTGTCTCTATGGTTTGTTTCTCTTAAAGTAGCCCTAGGCACAGACTGTGGAAAAGCACTTTCATTGAGAGAGTTTGCCAAGCTTCTAAGAAATTACAAGTTTCCGAAATACCAGCAAATATTTTTTCACCCAATCTTGATGATACTTGGTGGTAATGATCAGTACACAAATCCCAATTGGCTCACCAAATTTTGTTCTTCTAGGTTGAGCGTTCGTCTACAGTAGCAGTTTTTATATTTAGGTTTCACTCTGTTCTCTCATATATAGATAGATGAATTTGGAACTCTAAAATCCAACATGGTTTGTAGTAGCTCTTTGAAACTTGACAAAATAAAGGAGTTCTGAGTTTTGTCTCTATGGTTTGTTTCCTCTTCAAGAGGCCTAGGCACAGACTGTGGAAAAGCACTTTAATTGAGAGGGGTTGCCAAGCTTCTGAGAAATAACGAGTTTCCGAAATACCACCAAATATTTTTTCACCCAATCTTGATGATACATGTTGCTAATGATCAGTACACAGATCCCACTTGGCTCATCAAATTTTGTTCTTCTAGGTTGAAGCGTTCGTCTACAGTAGCAGTTTTTATATTTAGGTTTCTCTCTGTTCTCTCCAATATAGATAGATGAATTTGGAACTCTAAATCCAACATGGATTGTAGTAGATCTTTGAAAACTTGACAAAATAAAGGAGTTCTGAGTTTTGTCTCTATGGTTTCTTTCCTCTTCAAGTTACCCTAGGCACAGACTGTGGAAAACTACTTTCATTGAGAGGTGTTGCCAAGCTTCTAAGAAATAACGAGTTTCCGAAATACCAGCAAATATTTTTTTCACCCAATCTTGATGATACTGGTTGCTAATGATCAGTACACAAATCCACTTGGCTCACCAAATGTGTTCTTCTAGGTTGAAGCGTTCGCCTACAGTAGAAGTTTTTATATTTAGGTTTCCCTCTGTTCTCTCCTATATAGATAGATGAATTTGGAACTCTAAATCCAACATGGTTTGTAGTAGCTCTTTGAAACTTGACAAAATAAAGGAGTTCTCAGTTTGTCTCTATGGTTTGTTTCCTCTTAAAGTAGCCCTAGGCACAGACTGTGGAAAAGCACTTTCATTGAGAGAGTTTGCCAAGCTTCTAAGAAATTACAAGTTTCCGAAATACCAGCAACTATTTTTCACCCAATCTTGATGATACTTGGTTGTTAATGATCAGTACACAAATCCAACTTGGCTGCCCAAATTTTGTTTCTTGTAGGTTGAAGCCTTCGTCTACAGTAGCAGTTTTTATATTTAGGTTTCTCTCTGTTCTCTCCTATATAGATAGATGAATTTGGAACTCTAAATCCAACATGGATTGTAGTAGATCTTTGAAACTTGAGAAATTAAAGGGAGATCTCAGTTTTGTCTCTATGGTTGGTTTCCTCTTCAAGTAGCCCTAGGCATCGACTGTGGAAAAGCACTTTTCATGAGAGTTGGTTGCCAAGCTTCTAAGAAATTACGAGTTTCCGAAACACCAGCAAATATTTTTTCACCCAAATTTGATGATACTTTGGTTGTAATGATCAGTACACAAATCCCACTTTGCTCACCAAATTTTGTTCTTCTAAGTTGAAGCGTTTGTGTATAGTATCAGTTTTTATATTTAGGTTTCGCTCTGTTCTCTCCTGTATAGATAGATGAATTTGGAACTCTAAATCCAACATGGTTTCTGGTAGCTCTTTGAAACTTGACAAAATAAAGGAGTTCTGAGTTTTGTCTCTATGGTTTGTTTCCTCTTCAAGTAGCCCTAGGCACAGACTGTGGAAAAGCACTTTAATTGAGAGGGGTTGCCAAGCTTCTAAGAAATAACGAGTTTCCGAAATACTAGCAAATATTTTTTCACCCAATCTTGATGATACTTGTTGATAATGATCAGTACACAGATTCCACTTGGCTCACCAAATTTTGTTCTTCTAGGTTGAAGCGTTCGTCTACAGTAGCAGTTTTTATATTTAGGTTTCACTCTCTTCTCTCCTGTATACATAGATGAATTTGGAATTCTAAATCCAACATGGTTTGTAGTAGCTCTTTGAAACTTGACAAAATAACGGAGTTCTCAGTTTTGTCTCTATGGATTGTTTCCTCTTCAATTAGCCCTAGGCACAGACTGTGGGAAAAGCACTTTCATTGAGAGGTGTTGCCAAGCTTCTAAGAAATAACGAGTTTCCGAAATACCAGCAAATATTTTTTCACCCAATCTTGATGATACTTGTTGCTAATGATCACTATACAAGTACCACTTGGCTCACCAAATTTTGTTCTTCTAGTTTGAAGCGTTCGTCTACAGTAGCAGTTTTTATATTTAGGTTTCTCTCTGTTCTCTCCTATATAGATAGATGAATTTGGAACTTTAAATCCAACATGGATTGTAGTAGCTCTTTGAAACTTGACAAAATAAATGAGGTCTCAGTTTTGTCTCTATGGTTTGTTTCCTCTTCAAGTAGCCCTAGGCACAGACTGTGGAAAAGCACTTTCATTGAGAGAGTTTGCCAAGCTTCTAAGAAATTACAAGTTTCCGAAATACCAGCAAATATTTTTTCACCCAATCTTGATGATACTTGGTGGGAATGATCAGTACACAGATCCCACTTGGCTCACCAAATTTTGTTCTTCTAGGTTTAAGCGTTCGTCTACATTAACAGTTTTTATATTTAGGTTTCACTCTGTTCTCTCATATATAGATAGATGAATTTGGAACTCTAAATCCAACATGGTTTGTAGTAGCTCCTTGAAACTTGACAAAATAAAGAATTCTGAGTTTTGTCTCTATGGTTTGTTTCCTCTTCAAGTAGCCCTAGGCACAGACTGTGAAAAAGCACTTTCATGGAGAGGGGTTGCCAAGCTTCTAAGAAATAACGAGTTTCCGAAGTACCAGCAAATATTTTTTCACCCAATCTTGATGATACTTGTTGCTAATGATCAGTACACAGATCCCACTTGGCTCACCAAATTTTGTTCTTCAAGGTTGAAGCGTTCGTCTACTGTAGCAGTTTTTATATTTAGGTTTCCCTCTGTTCTCTCCTGTATAGATAGATGAATTTGGAACTCTAAATCCAACATGGTTTGTAGTAGCTCTTTGAAACTTGACAAAATAAAGGAGTTCTCAGTTTTGTCTCTATGGTTTGTTTCCTCTTCAAGTAGCCCTAGGCACAGACTGTGGAAAAGCACTTTCATTGAGAGAGTTTGCCAAGCTTCTAAGAAATTACAAGTTTCCGAAATACCAGCAAATATTTTTTCACCCAATCTTGATGATACATGTTGCTAATGATCAGTACACAGATCCCACTTGGCTCACCAAATTATGTTCTTCTAGGTTGAAGCGTTCGTCTACAGTAGCAGTTTTTATATTTAGGTTTCACTCTGTTCTCTCATATATAGATAGATGAATTTGGAACTCTAAATCCAACATGGTTTGTAGTAGCTCTTTGAAACTTGACAAAATAAAGGAGTTCTTAGATTTGTCTCTATGGTTTGTTTCCTCTTCAAGTAGCCCTAGGCACACACTGTGGAAAACCACTTTCATTGAGAGGTGTTGCCAAGCTTCTAAGAAATAACGAGTTTCCGAAATACCAGCAAATATTTTTTCACCCAATCTTGATGATACTTGGTGGGAATGATCAGTACACAGATCCCACTTGGCTCACCAAATTTTTTTCTTCTAGGTTGAAGCGTTCATCTACAGAAGTCGTTTTTATATTTAGGTTTCACTCTGTTCTGTCATATATAGATAGATGAATTTGGATCTCTAAATCCAACATGGTTTGTAGAAGCTCTTTGAAACTTGACAAAATAAAGGAGTTCTCAGTTATGTCTCTATGGTTTGTTTCCTCTTCAAGTAGCCCTAGTCGCAGACTCTGGTAAAGCACTTTCATTGAGAGGGGTTGCCAAGCTTCTAAGAAATAACGAGTTTCCGAAGTACCAGCAAATATTTTTTCACCCCCTCTTGATGATACTGTTTGCTAACGATCAGTACACAAATCCCACTTGGCTCACCAAATTGTGTTTTTCTAGGTTGAAGCGTTCGCCTACAGTAGAAGTTTTTACATTTAGGTTTCCCTCTGTTCTCTCCTATATAGATATATGAATTTGGAACTCTAAATCCAACATGGTTTGTAGTAGCTCTTTGAAACTTGACAAAATAAAGGACTTCTCAGTTTTGTCTCTATGGTTTGTTTCCTCTTCAAGTAGCCCTAGGCACAGACTGTGGAAAAGCACTTTCATTGAGAGGGGTTGCCAAGCTTCTAAGAAATTACAAGTTTCCGAAATACCAGCAAATATTTTTTCACCCAATCTTGATGATACTTGGTGGTAATGATCAGTACACAAATCCCACTTGGCTCACCAAATTTTTTTCTTCTAGGTTGAAGCGTTCATCTACAGAAGTCGTTTTTATATTTAGGTTTCACTCTGTTCTGTCATATATAGATAGATGAATTTGGATCTCTAAATCCAACATGGTTTGTAGAAGCTCTTTGAAACTTGACAAAATAAAGGAGTTCTCAGTTTTGTCTCTATGGTTTGTTTCCTCTTCAAGTAGCCCTAGGCGCAGACTCTGGAAAAGCACTTTCATTGAGAGGGGTTGCCAAGCTTATAAGAAATAACGAGTTTCCGAAGTACCAGCAAATATTTTTTCACCCCATCTTGATGATACTGTTTGCTAACGATCAGTACACAAATCCCACTTGGCTCACCAAATTGTGTTCTTCTAGGTTGAAGCGTTCGCCTACAGTAGAAGTTTTTATATTTAGGTTTCCCTCTGTTCTCTCCTATATAGATATATGAATTTGGAACTCTAAATCCAACATGGTTTGTAGTAGCTCTTTGAAACTTGACAAAATAAAGGACTTCTCAGTTTTGTCTCTATGGTTTGTTTCCTCTTCAAGTAGCCCTAGGCACAGACTGTGGAAAAGCACTTTCATTGAGAGGGGTTGCCAAGCTTCTAAGAAATTACAAGTTTCCGAAATACCAGCAAATATTTTTTCACCCAATCTTGATGATACTTGGTGGTAATGATCAGTACACAAATCCCACTTGGCTCATCAAATTTTGTTCTTTTAGGTTGAAGCGTTCGTCTACAGTAGCAGTTTTTATATTTAGGTTTCTCTCTGTTCTCTCCTATATAGATAGATGAATTTGGAAGTCTAAATCCAACATGGATTGTAGTAGATCTTTGAAACTTGACAAAATAAAGGAGTTCTGAGTTTTGTCTCTATGGTTTCTTTCCTCTTCAAATTACCCTAGGCACAGACTGTGGAAAACTACTTTCATTGAGAGGTGTTGCCAAGCTTCTAAGAAATAACGAGTTTCCGAAATACCAGCAAATATTTTTTCACACAATCTTGATGATACTGGTTGCTAATGATCAGTACACAAATCCCACTTGGCTCACCAAATTGTGTTCTTCTAGGTTGAAGCGTTCGCCTACAGTAGAAGTTTTTATATTTAGGTTTCCCTCTGTTCTCTCCTATATAGATAGATGAATTTGGAACTCTAAATCCAACATGGTTTGTAGTAGCTCTTTGAAACTTGACAAAATAAAGGAGTTCTCAGTTTTGTCTCTATGGTTTGTTTCCTCTTCAAGTAGCCCTAGGCACAGACTGTGGAAAAGCACTTTCATTGAGAGAGTTTGCCAAGCTTCTAAGAAATTACAAGTTTCCGAAATACCAGCAAATATTTTTTCACCCAATCTTGATGATACTTGGTTGTAATGATCAGTACACAAATCCAACTTGGCTGCCCAAATTTTGTTCTTCTAGGTTGAAGCGTTCGTCTACAGTAGCAGTTTTTATATTTAGGTTTCTCTCTGTTCTCTCCTATATAGATAGATGAATTTGGAACTGTAAATCCAACATAGATTGTAGTAGATCTTTGAAACTTGACAAATTAGAGGAGATCTCAGTTTTGTCTCTATGGTTTGTTTCCTCTTCAAGTAGCCCTAGGCATCGACTGTGGAAAAGCACTTTCATTGAGAGGGGTTGCCAAGCTTCTAAGAAATTACGAGTTTCCGAAATACCAGCAAATATTTTTTCAACCAATTTTGATGATACTTGGTTGTAATGATCAGTACACAAATCCCACTTGGCTCACCAAATTTTGTTCTTCTAAGTTGAAGTGTTTGTGTACAGTAGCAGTTTTTATATTTAGGTTTCGCTCTGTTCTCTCCTGTATAGATAGATGTATTTGGAACTCTAAATCCAACATGGTTTGTAGTAGCTCTTTGAAACTTGACAAAATAAAGGAGTTCTCAGTTTTGTCTCTATGGTTTGTTTCCTCTTCAAGTAGCCCTAGGCACAGACTGTGGAAAACCACTTTCATTGAGAGGGGTTGCCAAGCTTCTAAGAAATAACGAGTTTCCGAAATACCAGCAAATATTTTTTCACCCAATCTTGATGATACTTGGTGGTAATGATTAGTACACAGATCCTACTGAGCTCACCAAATTTTGTTCTTCTAGGTTGAAGCGTTCGTCTACAGTAGCAGTTTTTATATTTAGTTTTCACTCTGTTGTCTCATATATAGATAGATGAATTTGGAACTCTAAATCCAACATGGTTTGTAGTAGCTCTTTGAAACTTGACAAAATAAAGGAGTTCTGAGTTTTGTCTCTATGGTTTGTTTCCTCCTCAAGTAGCCCTAGGCGCAGACTGTGGAAAAGCACTTTCATTGAGATGGGTTGCCAAGCTTCTAAAAAATAACGAGTTTCCGAAGTACCAGCAAATATTTTTTCACCCAATCTTGAAGATACTTGTTGCTAATGATCAGTACACAAATCCCACTTGGCGCACCATATTTTGTTCTTCTAGGTTGAAGAGTTCGTCTACAGTAGCAGTTTTTATATTTAGGTTTCTCTCTGTTCTCTCATATATAGATAGATGAATTTGGAACTCTAAATCCAACATGGTTTGTAGTAGCTCTTTGAAACATGACAAAATAAGGAGTTCTGAGTTTTGTCTCTATGGTTTGTTTCCTCTGCAAGTAGCCCTAGGCGCACACTGTGGAAAAGCACTTTCATTGTGAGGGGTTGCCAAGCTTCTAAAAAATAACGAGTTTCCGAAGTTCCAGCAAATATTTTTTCACCCAATCTTGATGATACTTGTTGCTAATGATCAGTACACAAATCCCACTTGGCTCACCATATTTTGTTCTTCTAGGTTGAAGCGTTCGTCTACAGTAGCAGTTTTTATATTTAGGTTTCACTCTGTTCTCTCATATATAGATAGATGAATTTGGAACTCTAAATCCAACATGGTTTGTAGTAGCTCTTTGAAACTTGACAAAATAACGGAGTTCTCAGTTTTGTCTCTACGGATTGTTTCCTCTTCAAGGATCCCTAGGCACAGACTGTGGAAAAGCATTTTCATTGAGAGAGTTTGCCAAGCTTCTAAGTAATTACAAGTTTCCGAAATACCAGCAAATATTTTTTCACCCAATCTTGATGATACATGGTGGTAATGATCAGTATACAAATCCCACATGGCTCACCAAATTTTGTTCTTCTAGGTTGAAGCGTTCGTCTACAGCAGCAGTTTTTATATTTAGGTTTCTCTCTGTTCTCTCCTATATAGATAGATGAATTTGGAACTCTAAATCCAACATGGATTGTAGTAGCTCTTTGAAACTTGACAAAATAAAGGAGATCTCAGTTTTGTCTCTATGGTTTGTTTCCTCTTCAAGTAGCCCTAGGCACAGACTGTAGAAAACCACTTTCATTGAGAGGGGTTGCCAAGCTTCTAAGAAATAACGAGTTTCCGAAATATCAGCAAATATTTTTTCACCCAATCTTGATGATACTTGGTGGTAATGATCAGTACACAGTACCCACTTGGCTGACCAAATTTTGTTCTTCTAGGTTGAAGCGTTCGTCTACAGTAGCCGTTTTTATATTTAGGTTTCTCTCTGTTCTCTCATATATAGATAGATGAA
This sequence comes from Callospermophilus lateralis, assembly GCF_048772815.1. Classification (NCBI taxonomy): domain Eukaryota; kingdom Metazoa; phylum Chordata; class Mammalia; order Rodentia; family Sciuridae; genus Callospermophilus; species Callospermophilus lateralis. Next base: position 31,983 of record NW_027516621.1, read on the forward strand.
TTTGGAACTCTAAATCCAACATGGTTTGTAGTAGCTCTTTGAAACTTGACAAAATAAAGGAGTTCTGAGTTTTGTCTCTATGGTTTGTTTCCTCTTCAAGTAGCCCTAGGCGCAGACTGTGGAAAAGCACTTTCATTAAGAGGGGTTGCAAATCTTCTAAAAAATAACGAGTTTCCGAAGTACCAGCAAATATTTTTTCACCCAATCTTGATGATACTTGGTGGGAATGATCAGTACACAGATCCCACTTGGCTCACCAAATTATGTTCTTCTAGTTTGAAGCGTTCGTCTACAGTAGTCGTTTTTATATTTAGGTTTCCCTCTGTTCTCTCATATATAGATAGATGAATTTGGAACTCTAATCCAACATGGTTTGTAGTAGCTCTTTGAAACTTGACAAAATAAAGGAGTTCTCAGTTTTGTCTCTATGGTTTGTTTCCTCTTCAAGTAGCCCTAGGCGCAGACTCTGGAAAAGCACTTTCATTGAGAGGGGTTGCCAAGCTTCTAAGAAATAACGAGTTTCCGAAGTACCAGCAAATATTTTTTCACCCAATCTTGATGATACTTGTTGCTAATGATCAGTACACAGATCCCACTTGGCTCACCAAATTTTGTTCTTCTAGGTTGAAGCGTTCGTCTACAGTAGCAGTTTTTATATTTAGGTTTCCCTCTGTTCTCTCCTGTATAGATAGATGAATTTGGAACTCTAAATGCAACATGCTTTGTAGTAGCTCTTTGAAACTTGACAAAATAAAGTAGTTCTCAGTTTTGTCTCTATGGTTGTTTCCTCTTCAAGTAGCCCTAGGCACAGACTGTGGAAAAGCACTTTCATTGAGAGGGGTTGCCAAGCTTCTGAAAAATAACGAGTTTCCGAAATACCAGCAAATATTTTTTCACCCAATCTTGATGATACTTGGTGGTAATGATCAGTACACAGATCCCACTTGGGTCACCAAATTTTGTTCTTCTAGGTTGAAGCGTTCGTCTACAGTAGCAGTTTTTATATTTAGGTTTCTCTCTGTTCTCTCCTATATAGATAGATGAATTTCTAACTCTAAATCCAACATGGATTGTAGTAGCTCTTTGAAACTTGACAAAATAAAGGAGTTCTCCGTTTTGTCTCTATGGTTTGTTTCCTCTTCAAGTGGCCCTAGGCACAGACTGTGGAAGCACGTTCATTGAGATGGGTTGCCAAGCTTCTAAGAAATAACGTGTTTCCAAAATACCAGCAAATATTTTTTTACCCAATCTTGATGATACTTGGTGGTAATGATCAGTACACAAATCCCACTTGGCTCACCGAATTTTGTTCTTCTAGGTTGAAGCGTTCGTCTACAGTAGCAGTTTTTATATTTAGGTTTCTCTCTGGTCACTCCTATATAGATAGATGAATTTGGAACTTTTAATCCAACATGGATTGTAGTAGCTCTTTGAAAATTGACAAAATAAAGGAGTTCTCAGTTTTGTCTCTATGGTTTGTTTCCTCTTCAAGTATCCCTAGGCACAGACTGTGGAAAAGCACTTTCATTGAGAGGGGTTGCCAAGCTTCTAAGAAATAACGAGTTTCCGAAATACCAGCAAATATTTTTTCACCCAATCTTGATGATACTTGGTGGGAATGATCAGTACACAGATCCCACTTGGCTCACCAACTTTTGTTCTTCTAGGTTGAAGCGTTCGTCTACAGTAGCAGTTTTTATATTTATGTTTCACTCTGTTCTCTCATATATAGATAGATGAATTTGGAACTCTAAATCCAACATGGTTTGTAGTAGCTCTTTGAAACTTGACAAAAAAAAGAGTTCTGAGTTTTGTTTCTATGGTTTGTTTCCTCTTCAAGTAGCCCTAGGCACAGACTGTGGAAAAGCACTTTAATTGAGAGGGGTTGCCAAGCTTCTGAAAAATAACGAGTTTCCGAAATACCAGCAAATATTTTTTCACCCAATCTTGATGATACATGTTGCTAATGATCAGTACACAGATCCCACTTGGCTCACCAAATTATGTTCTTCTAGGTTGAAGCGTTCGTCTACAGTAGCAGTTTTTATATTTAGGTTTCACTCTGTTCTTTCATATATAGATAGATGAATTTGGAACTCTAAATCCAACATGGTTTGTAGTAGCTCTTTGAAACTTGACAAAATAAAGGAGTTCTGAGATTTGTCTCTATTGTTTGTTTCCTCTTCAAGTAGCCCTAGGCACAGACTGTGGAAAACCACTTTCATTTAGAGGTGTTGAAAAGCTTCTAAGAAATAACGAGTTTCCGAAATACCAGCAAATATTTTTTTACCCAATCTTGATGATACTTGGTGGTAATGATCAGTACACAGATCCCACTTGGCTCACAAAATTTTGTTCTTCTAGGTTGAAGCGTTCGTCTACAGTAGTCGTTTTTATATTTAGGTTTCACTCTGTTCTCTCATATATAGATAGATGAATTTGGATCTCTAAATCCACCATGGTTTGTAGAAGCTCTTTGAAACTTGACAAAATAAAGGAGTTCTCAGTTTTGTCTCTATGGTTTGTTTCATCCTCAAGTAGCTCTAGGCGCAGACTCTGGAAAAGCACTTTCATTGAGAGGGGTTGCCAAGCTTCTAAGAAATAACGAGTTTCCGAAGAACCAGCAAATATTTTTTAACCCAATCTTGATGATACTGGTTGCTAATGATCAGTACACAAATCCCACTTGGCTCACCAAATTGTGTTCTTCTAGGTTGAAGCGTTCGCCTACAGTAGAAGTTTTTATATTTAGGTTTCCCTCTGTTCTCTCCTATATAGATATATGAATATGGAACTCTAAATCCAACATCGTTTTTAGTAGCTCTTTGAAACTTGACAAAATAAAGGAGTTCTAAGTTTTGTCTCTATGGTTTGTTTCCTCTTCAAGTAGCCCTAGGCACAGACTGTGGAAAAGCACTTTCATTGAGAGAGTTTGCCAAGCTTCTAATAAATTACAGTTTCCGAAATACCAGCAAATATTTTTTCACCCAATCTTGATGATACTTGGTGGTAATGATCAGTACACAGATCCCACTTGGCTCACCGAATTTTGTTCTTCTAGGTTGAAGCGTTCGTCTACAGTAGCAGTTTTTATATTTAGGTTTCTCTCTGGTCACTCCTATATAGATAGATGAATTTGGAACTTTTAATCCAACATGGATTGTAGTAGCTCTTTGAAAATTGACAAAATAAAGGAGTTCTCAGTTTTGTCTCTATGGTTTGTTTCCTCTTCAAGTATCCCTAGGCACAGACTGTGGAAAAGCACTTTCATTGAGAGGGGTTGCCAAGCTTCTAAGAAATAACGAGTTTCCGAAATACCAGCAAATATTTTTTCACCCAATCTTGATGATACTTGGTGGGAATGATCAGTACACAGATCCCACTTGGCTCACCAACTTTTGTTCTTCTAGGTTGAAGCGTTCGTCTACAGTAGCAGTTTTTATATTTATGTTTCACTCTGTTCTCTCATATATAGATAGATGAATTTGGAACTCTAAATCCAACATGGTTTGTAGTAGCTCTTTGAAACTTGACAAAAAAAAGAGTTCTGAGTTTTGTTTCTATGGTTTGTTTCCTCTTCAAGTAGCCCTAGGCACAGACTGTGGAAAAGCACTTTAATTGAGAGGGGTTGCCAAGCTTCTGAAAAATAACGAGTTTCCGAAATACCAGCAAATATTTTTTCACCCAATCTTGATGATACATGTTGCTAATGATCAGTACACAGATCCCACTTGGCTCACCAAATTATGTTCTTCTAGGTTGAAGCGTTCGTCTACAGTAGCAGTTTTTATATTTAGGTTTCACTCTGTTCTTTCATATATAGATAGATGAATTTGGAACTCTAAATCCAACATGGTTTGTAGTAGCTCTTTGAAACTTGACAAAATAAAGGAGTTCTGAGATTTGTCTCTATTGTTTGTTTCCTCTTCAAGTAGCCCTAGGCACAGACTGTGGAAAACCACTTTCATTTAGAGGTGTTGAAAAGCTTCTAAGAAATAACGAGTTTCCGAAATACCAGCAAATATTTTTTTACCCAATCTTGATGATACTTGGTGGTAATGATCAGTACACAGATCCCACTTGGCTCACAAAATTTTGTTCTTCTAGGTTGAAGCGTTCGTCTACAGTAGTCGTTTTTATATTTAGGTTTCACTCTGTTCTCTCATATATAGATAGATGAATTTGGATCTCTAAATCCACCATGGTTTGTAGAAGCTCTTTGAAACTTGACAAAATAAAGGAGTTCTCAGTTTTGTCTTTATGGTTTGTTTCATCTTCAAGTAGCTCTAGGCGCAGACTCTGGAAAAGCACTTTCATTGAGAGGGGTTGCCAAGCTTCTAAGAAATAACGAGTTTCCGAAGAACCAGCAAATATTTTTTAACCCAATCTTGATGATACTGGTTGCTAATGATCAGTACACAAATCCCACTTGGCTCACCAAATTGTGTTCTTCTAGGTTGAAGCGTTCGCCTACAGTAGAAGTTTTTATATTTAGGTTTCCCTCTGTTCTCTCCTATATAGATATATGAATATGGAACTCTAAATCCAACATCGTTTTTAGTAGCTCTTTGAAACTTGACAAAATAAAGGAGTTCTAAGTTTTGTCTCTATGGTTTGTTTCCTCTTCAAGTAGCCCTAGGCACAGACTGTGGAAAAGCACTTTCATTGAGAGAGTTTGCCAAGCTTCTAATAAATTACAGTTTCCGAAATACCAGCAAATATTTTTTCACCCAATCTTGATGATACTTGGTGGTAATGATCAGTACACAGATCCCACTTGGGTCACCAAATTTTGTTCTTCTAGGTTGAAGCGTTCGTCTACAGTAGCAGTTTTTATATTTAGGTTTCTCTCTGGTCACTCCTATATAGATAGATGAATTTGGAACTTTTAATCCAACATGGATTGTAGTAGCTCTTTGAAAATTGACAAAATAAAGGAGTTCTCAGTTTTGTCTCTATGGTTTGTTTCCTCTTCAAGTATCCCTAGGCACAGACTGTGGAAAAGCACTTTCATTGAGAGGGGTTGCCAAGCTTCTAAGAAATAACGAGTTTCCGAAATACCAGCAAATATTTTTTCACCCAATCTTGATTATACTTGGTGGGAATGATCAGTACACAGATCCCACTTGGCTCAAAAATTTTGTTCTTCTATGTTGAAGCGTTCGTCTACAGTAGCAGTTTTTATATTTAGGTTTCTCTCTGTTCTCTCATATATAGATAGATGAATTTTAACTCTAAATCCAACATGGTTTGTAGTAGCTCTTTGAAACATGACAAAATAAGGAGTTCTGATTTTTGTCTCTATGGTTTGTTTCCTCTGCAAGTAGCCCTAGGCGCAGACTGTGGAAAAGCACTTTCATTGTGAGGGGTTGCCAAGCTTCTAAAAAATAACGAGTTTCCGAAGTTCCAGCAAATATTTTTTCACCCAATCTTGATGATACTTGTTGCTAATGATCAGTACACAAATCCCACTTGGCTCACCATATTTTGTTCTTCTAGGTTGAAGCGTTCGTCTACAGTAGCAGTTTTTATATTTAGGTTTCACTCTGTTCTCTCATATATAGATAGATGAATTTGGAACTCTAAATCCAACATGGTTTGTAGTAGCTCTTTGAAACTTGACAAAATAAAGTAGTTCTCAGTTTTGTCTCTATGGTTGTTTCCTCTTCAAGTAGCCCTAGGCACAGACTGTGGAAAACCACTTTCATTGAGAGTGGTTGCCAAGCTTCTAAGAAATAACGAGTTTCCGAAATACCAGCAAATATTTTTTCACCCAATCTTGATGATACTTGTTGATAATGATCAGTACACAGATCCCACTTGGCTCACCAAATTATGTTCTTCTAGGTTGAAGCGTTCGTCTACAGTAGCCGTTTTTATATTTAGGTTTCGCTCTATTCTCTCCTGTATACATAGATGAATTTGGAACTCTAAATCCAACATGGTTTGTAGTAGCTCTTTGAAACTTGACAAAATAACGGAGTTCTCAGTTTTGTCTCTATGGATTGTTTCCTCTTCAATTAGCCCTAGGCACAGACTGTGAAAAAGCACTTTCATTGAGAGGTGTTGCCAAGCTTCTAAGAAATAACGAGTTTCAGAAATACCAGCAAATATTTTTTCACCCAATCTTGATGATACTTTTGCTAGTGATCAGTACACAAATCCCACTTGGCTCACCAAATTTTGTTCTTCTAGGTTGAAGCGTTCGTCTACAGTAGCAGTTTTTATATTTAGGATTCTCTCTGTTCTCTCCTATATAGATAGATAAATTTGGAACTTTAAATCCAACGTGGATTGTAGTAGCTCTTTGAAACTTGACAAAATAAAGGAGTTCCCAGTTTTGTCTCTATGGTTTGTTTCCTCTTCAAGTAGCCCTAGGCGCAGACTCTGGAAAAGCACTTTCATTGAGAGGGGTTGCCAAGCTTCTAAGAAATAACGAGTTTCCGAAGTACCAGCAAATATTTTTTCACCCCATCTTGATGATACTGGTTGCTAAAGATCAGTACACAAATCCCACTTGGCTCACCAAATTGTGTTCTTCTAGGTTGAAGCGTTCGCCTACAGTAGAAGTTTTTATATTTAGGTTTCCCTCTGTTCTCTCCTATATAGATATATGAATTTGGAACTCTAAATCCAACATGGTTTGTATTAGCTCTTTGAAACTTGACAAAATAAAGGACTTCTCAGTTTTGTCTCTATGGTTTGTTTCCTCTTCAAGTAGCCCTAGGCACAGACTGTGGAAAAGCACTTTCATTGAGAGAGTTTGCCAAGCTTCTAAGAAATTACAAGTTTCCGAAATACCAGAAAATATTTTTTCACCCAATCTTGATGATACTTGGTGGTAATGATCAGTACACAAATCCCACTTGGCTCATCAAATTTTGTTCTTCTAGGTTGAAGCGTTCGTCTACAGTAGCAGTTTTTATATTTAGGTTTCTCTCTGTTCTCTCCTATATAGATAGATGAATTTGGAACTCTAAATCCAACATGGATTGTAGTAGCTCTTTGAACCTTGACAAAATAAAGGAGTTCTCAGTTTTGTCTCTATGGTTTGTTTCCTCTTCAAGTAGCCCTAGGCACAGACTGTGGAAAAGCACTTTCATTGAGAGGGGTTGCCAAGCTTCTAAGAAATAACGAGTTTCCGAAATACCAGCAAATATTTTTTCACCCAATCTTGATGATACTTGTTGATAATGATCAGTACACAGATCCCACTTGGCTCACCAAATTTTGATCTTCTAGGTTGAAGCGTTCGTCTACAATAGCCGTTTTTATATTTAGGTTTCGCTCTATTCTCTCCTGTATACATAGATGAATTTGGAACTCTAAATCCAACATGGTTTGTAGTAGCTCTTTGAAACTTGACAAAATAACGGAGTTCTCAGTTTTGTCTCTATGGATTGTTTCCTCTTCAATTAGCCCTAGGCACAGACTGTGAAAAAGCACATTCATTGAGAGGTGTTGCCAAGCTTCTAAGAAATAACGAGTTTCAGAAATACCAGCAAATATTTTTTCACCCAATCTTGATGATACTTTTGCTAATGATCAGTACACAAATCCCACTTGGCTCACCAAATTTTGTTCTTCTAGGTTGAAGCGTTCGTCTACAGTAGCAGTTTTTATATTTAGGATTCTCTCTGTTCTCTCCTATATAGATAGATAAATTTGGAACTTTAAATCCAACGTGGATTGTAGTAGCTCTTTGAAACTTGACAAAATAAAGGAGTTCCCAGTTTTGTCTCTATGGTTTGTTTCCTCTTCAAGTAGCCCTAGGCGCAGACTCTGGAAAAGCACTTTCATTGAGAGGGGTTGCCAAGCTTCTAAGAAATAACGAGTTTCCGAAGAACCAGCAAATATTTTTTAACCCAATCTTGATGATACTGGTTGCTAATGATCAGTACACAAATCCCACTTGGCTCACCAAATTGTGTTCTTCTAGGTTGAAGCGTTCGCCTACAGTAGAAGTTTTTATATTTAGGTTTCCCTCTGTTCTCTCCTATATAGATATATGAATATGGAACTCTAAATCCAACATCGTTTTTAGTAGCTCTTTGAAACTTGACAAAATAAAGGAGTTCTCAGTTTTGTCTCTATGGTTTGTTTCCTCTTCAAGTAGCCCTAGGCACAGACTGTGGAAAAGCACTTTCATTGAGAGAGTTTGCCAAGCTTCTAATAAATTACAGTTTCCGAAATACCAGCAACTATTTTTTCACCCAATCTTGATGATACTTGGTGGTAATGATCAGTACACAGATCCCACTTGGGTCACCAAATTTTGTTCTTCTAGGTTGAAGCGTTCGTCTACAGTAGCAGTTTTTATATTTAGGTTTCTCTCTGTTCTCTCCTATATAGATAGATGAATTTCTAACTCTAAATCCAACATGGATTGTAGTAGCTCTTTGAAACTTGACAAAATAAAGGAGTTCTCCGTTTTGTCTCTATGGTTTGTTTCCTCTTCAAGTGGCCCTAGGCACAGACTGTGGAAGCACGTTCATTGAGATGGGTTGCCAAGCTTCTAAGAAATAACGTGTTTCCTAAATACCAGCAAATATTTTTTTACCCAATCTTGATGATACTTGGTGGTAATGATCAGTACACAAATCCCACTTGGCTCACCAAATTTTGTTCTTCTAGGTTGAAGCGTTCGTCTACAGTAGCAGTTTTTATATTTAGGTTTCTCTCTGGTCACTCCTATATAGATAGATGAATTTGGAACTTTTAATCCAACATGGATTGTAGTAGCTCTTTGAAAATTGACAAAATAAAGGAGTTCTCAGTTTTGTCTCTATGGTTTGTTTCCTCTTCAAGTATCCCTAGGCACAGACTGTGGAAAAGCACTTTCATTGAGAGGGGTTGCCAAGCTTCTAAGAAATAACGAGTTTCCGAAATACCAGCAAATATTTTTTCACCCAATCTTGATTATACTTGGTGGGAATGATCAGTACACAGATCCCACTTGGCTCAAAAATTTTGTTCTTCTATGTTGAAGCGTTCGTCTACAGTAGCAGTTTTTATATTTAGGTTTCTCTCTGTTCTCTCATATATAGATAGATGAATTTTAACTCTAAATCCAACATGGTTTGTAGTAGCTCTTTGAAACATGACAAAATAAGGAGTTCTGATTTTTGTCTCTATGGTTTGTTTCCTCTGCAAGTAGCCCTAGGCGCAGACTGTGGAAAAGCACTTTCATTGTGAGGGGTTGCCAAGCTTCTAAAAAATAACGAGTTTCCGAAGTTCCAGCAAATATTTTTTCACCCAATCTTGATGATACTTGTTGCTAATGATCAGTACACAAATCCCACTTGGCTCACCATATTTTGTTCTTCTAGGTTGAAGCGTTCGTCTACAGTAGCAGTTTTTATATTTAGGTTTCACTCTGTTCTCTCATATATAGATAGATGAATTTGGAACTCTAAATCCAACATGGTTTGTAGTAGCTCTTTGAAACTTGACAAAATAAAGTAGTTCTCAGTTTTGTCTCTATGGTTGTTTCCTCTTCAAGTAGCCCTAGGCACAGACTGTGGAAAACCACTTTCATTGAGAGTGGTTGCCAAGCTTCTAAGAAATAACGAGTTTCCGAAATACCAGCAAATATTTTTTCACCCAATCTTGATGATACTTGTTGATAATGATCAGTACACAGATCCCACTTGGCTCACCAAATTATGTTCTTCTAGGTTGAAGCGTTCGTCTACAGTAGCCGTTTTTATATTTAGGTTTCGCTCTATTCTCTCCTGTATACATAGATGAATTTGGAACTCTAAATCCAACATGGTTTGTAGTAGCTCTTTGAAACTTGACAAAATAACGGAGTTCTCAGTTTTGTCTCTATGGATTGTTTCCTCTTCAATTAGCCCTAGGCACAACTGTGAAAAAGCACTTTCATTGAGAGGTGTTGCCAAGCTTCTAAGAAATAACGAGTTTCCGAAATACCAGCAAATATTTTTTCACCCAATCTTGATGATACTTTTGCTAATGATCAGTACACAAATCCCACTTGGCTCACCAAATTTTGTTCTTCTAGGTTGAAGCGTTCGTCTACAGTAGCAGTTTTTATATTTAGGATTCTCTCTGTTCTCTCCTATATAGATAGATAAATTTGGAACTTTAAATCCAACGTGGATTGTAGTAGCTCTTTGAAACTTGACAAAATAAAGGAGTTCCCAGTTTTGTCTCTATGGTTTGTTTCCTCTTCAAGTAGCCTTAGGCGCAGACTCTGGAAAAGCACTTTCATTGAGAGGGGTTGCCAAGCTTCTAAGAAATAACGAGTTTCCGAAGTACCAGCAAATATTTTTTCACCCCATCTTGATGATACTGGTTGCTAAAGATCAGTACACAAATCCCACTTGGCTCACCAAATTATGTTCTTCTAGGTTAAAGCGTTCGCCTACAGTAGAAGTTTTTATATTTAGGTTTCCCTCTGTTCTCTCCTATATAGATATATGAATTTGGAACTCTAAATCCAACATGGTTTGTAGTAGCTCTTTGAAACTTGACAAAATAAAGGACTTCTCAGTTTTGTCTCTATGGTTTGTTTCCTCTTCAAGTAGCCCTAGGCACAGACTGTGGCAAGCACTTTCATTGAGAGAGTTTGCCAAGCTTCTAAGAAATTACAAGTTTCCGAAATACCAGCAAATATTTTTTCACCCAATCTTGATGATACTTGGTGGTAATGATCAGTACACAAATCCCACTTGGCTCATCAAATTTTGTTCTTCTAGGTTGAAGCGTTCGTCTACAGTAGCAGTTTTTATATTTAGGTTTCTCTCTGTTCTCTCCTATATAGATAGATGAATTTGGAACTCTAAATCCAACATGGATTGTAGTAGCTCTTTGAACCTTGACAAAATAAAGGAGTTCTCAGTTTTGTCTCTATGGTTTGTTTCCTCTTCAAGTAGCCCTAGGCACATACTGTGGAAAAGCACTTTCATTGAGAGGGGTTGCCAAGCTTCTAAGAAATAACGAGTTTCCGAAATACCAGCAAATATTTTTTCACCCAATCTTGATGATACTTGTTGATAATGATCAGTACACAGATCCCACTTGGCTCACCAAATTTTGTTCTTCTAGGTTGAAGCGTTCGTCTACAATAGCAGTTTTTATATTTAGGTTTCACTCTGTTCTCTCATATATAGATAGATGAATTTGGAACTCTAAATCCAACATGGTTTGTAGTAGCTCTTTGAAACTTGACAAAATAAAGGAGTTCTGAGTTTTGTCTCTATTGTTTGTTTCCTCTTGAAGTTACCCTAGGCACAGACTGTGGAAAACTACTTTCCTTGAGAGGTGTTGCCAAGCTTCTAAGAAATAACGAGTTTCCGAAATACCAGCAAATATTTTTTCACCCAATCTTGATGATACTGGTTGCTAATGATCAGTACACAAATCCCACTTGGCTCACCAAATTGTGTTCTTCTAGGTTGAAGCGTTCGCCTACAGTAGCAGTTTTTATATTTAGGTTTCTCTCTGTTCTCTCCTATATAGATAGATGAATTTGGAACTCTAAATCCAACATGGATTGTAGTAGATCTTTGAAACTTGACAAAATAAAGGAGATCTCAGTTTTGTCTCTATGGTTTGTTTCCTCTTCAAGTAGCCCTAGGCATCGACTGTGGAAAAGCACTTTCATTGAGAGGGGTTGCCAATCTTCTAAGAAATTACGTGTTTCCGAAATACCAGCAAATATTTTTTCACCCAATCTTGATGATACTGGATGCTAATGATCAGTACACAAATCCCACTTGGCTCACCAAATTGTGTTCTTCTAGGTTGAAGCGTTCGCCTACAGTAGAAGTTTTTATATTTAGGTTTCCCTCTGTTCTCTCCTATATAGATAGATGAATTTGGAACTCTAAATCCAACATAGTTTGTAGTAGCTCTTTGAAGCTTGACAAAATAAAGGAGTTCTCAGTTTTGTCTCTATGGTTTGTTTCCTCTTCAAGTAGCCCTAGGCACAGACTGTGGAAAAGCACTTTCATTGAGAGAGTTTGCCAAGCTTCTAAGAAATTACAAGTTTCCGAAATACCAACAAATATTTTTTCACCCAATCTTGATGATACTTGGTTGTAATGATCAGTACACAAATCCAACTTGGCTACCCAAATTTTGTTCTTCTAGGTTGAAGCGTTCGTCTACAGTAGCAGTTTTTATATTTAGGTTTCTCTCTGTTCTCTCCTATATAGATAGATGAATTTGGAACTCTAAATCCAACATGGATAGTAGTAGATCTTTGAAACTTGACAAAATAAAGGAGATCTCAGTTTTGTCTCTATGGTTTGTTTCCTCTTCAAGTAGCCCTAGGCATCGACTGTGGAAAAGCACTTTCATTGAGAGGGGTTGCCAAGCTTCTAAGATATTACGAGTTTCCGAAATACCAGCAAATATTTTTTCACCCAAATTTGATGATACTTGGTTGTAATGATCAGTACACAAGTCCCACTTGGCTCAAGAAATTTTGTTCTTCTAAGTTGAAGCGTTCGTGTACAGTAGCAGTTTTTATATTTAGGTTTCGCTCTGTTCTCTCCTGTATAGATTGATGTATTTGGAACTCTAAATCCAACATGGTTTGTAGTAGTTCTTTGAAACTTGACAAAATAAAGGAGTTCTCAGTTTTGTCTCTATGGTTTGTTTCCTCTTCAAGTAGCCCTAGGCACAGACTGTGGAAAAGCACTTTCATTGAGAGGGGTTGCCAAGCTTCTAAGAAATAACGAGTTTCCGAAATACCAGCAAATATTTTTTCACCCAATCTTGATGATACTTGGTGGTAATGATCAGTACACAGATCCCACTGGGCTCACCATATTTTGTTCTTCTAGGTTGAAGCGTTCGTCTACAGTAGCAGTTTTTATATTTAGGTTTCACTCTGTTCTCTCATATATAGATAGATGAATTTGGAACTCTAAATCCAACATGGTTTGTAGTAGCTCTTTGAAACTTGACAAAATAAAGTAGTTCTCAGTTTTGTCTCTATGGTTGTTTCCTCTTCAAGTAGCCCTAAGCACAGACTGTGGAAAACCACTTTCATTGAGAGTGGTTGCCAAGCTTCTAAGAAATAACGAGTTTCCGAAGTACCAGCAAATATTTTTTCACCCAATCTTGATGATACTTGTTGATAATGATCAGTACACAGATCCCACTTGGCTCACCAAATTTTGTTCTTCTAGGTTGAAGCGTTCGTCTACAGTAGCCGTTTTTATATTTAGGTTTCGCTCTATTCTCTCCTGTATACATAGATGAATTTGGAACTCTAAATCCAACATGGTTTGTAGTAGCTCTTTGAAACTTGACAAAATAACGGAGTTCTCAGTTTTGTCTCTATGGATTGTTTCCTCTTCAATTAGCCCTAGGCACAGACTGTGAAAAAGCACTTTCATTGAGAGGTGTTGCCAAGCTTCTAAGAAATAACGAGTTTCAGAAATACCAGCAAATATTTTTTCACCCAATCTTGATGATACTTTTGCTAGTGATCAGTACACAAATCCCACTTGGCTCACCAAATTTTGTTCTTCTAGGTTGAAGCGTTCGTCTACAGTAGCAGTTTTTATATTTAGGATTCTCTCTGTTCTCTCCTATATAGATAGATAAATTTGGAACTTTAAATCCAACGTGGATTGTAGTAGCTCTTTGAAACTTGACAAAATAAAGGAGTTCCCAGTTTTGTCTCTATGGTTTGTTTCCTCTTCAAGTAGCCCTAGGCGCAGACTCTGGAAAAGCACTTTCATTGAGAGGGGTTGCCAAGCTTCTAAGAAATAACGAGTTTCCGAAGTACCAGCAAATATTTTTTCACCCCATCTTGATGATACTGGTTGCTAAAGATCAGTACACAAATCCCACTTGGCTCACCAAATTGTGTTCTTCTAGGTTGAAGCGTTCGCCTACAGTAGAAGTTTTTATATTTAGGTTTCCCTCTGTTCTCTCCTATATAGATATATGAATTTGGAACTCTAAATCCAACATGGTTTGTAGTAGCTCTTTGAAACTTGACAAAATAGAGGACTTCTCAGTTTTGTCTCTATGGTTTGTTTCCTCTTCAAGTAGCCCTAGGCACAGACTGTGGAAAAGCACTTTCATTGAGAGAGTTTGCCAAGCTTCTAAGAAATTACAAGTTTCCGAAATACCAGCAAATATTTTTTCACCCAATCTTGATGATACTTGGTGGTAATGATCAGTACACAAATCCCACTTGGCTCATCAAATTTTGTTCTTCTAGGTTGAAGCGTTCGTCTACAGTAGCAGTTTTTATATTTAGGTTTCTCTCTGTTCTCTCCTATATAGATAGATGAATTTGGAACTCTAAATCCAACATGGATTGTAGTAGCTCTTTGAACCTTGACAAAATAAAGGAGTTCTCAGTTTTGTCTCTATGGTTTGTTTCCTCTTCAAGTAGCCCTAGGCACAGACTGTGGAAAAGCACTTTCATTGAGAGGGGTTGCCAAGCTTCTAAGAAATAACGAGTTTCCGAAATACCAGCAAATATTTTTTCACCCAATCTTGATGATACTTGTTGATAATGATCAGTACACAGATCCCACTTGGCTCACCAAATTTTGTTCTTCTAGGTTGAAGCGTTCGTCTACAATAGCCGTTTTTATATTTAGGTTTCGCTCTATTCTCTCCTGTATACATAGATGAATTTGGAACTCTAAATCCAACATGGTTTGTAGTAGCTCTTTGAAACTTGACAAAATAACGGAGTTCTCAGTTTTGTCTCTATGGATTGTTTCCTCTTCAATTAGCCCTAGGAACAGACTGTGAAAAAGCACATTCATTGAGAGGTGTTGCCAAGCTTCTAAGAAATAACGAGTTTCAGAAATACCAGCAAATATTTTTTCACCCAATCTTGATGATACTTTTGCTAATGATCAGTACACAAATCCCACTTGGCTCACCAAATTTTGTTCTTCTAGGTTGAAGCGTTCGTCTACAGTAGCAGTTTTTATATTTAGGATTCTCTCTGTTCTCTCCTATATAGATAGATAAATTTGGAACTTTAAATCCAACGTGGATTGTAGTAGCTCTTTGAAACTTGACAAAATAAAGGAGTTCCCAGTTTTGTCTCTATGGTTTGTTTCCTCTTCAAGTAGCCCTAGGCGCAGACTCTGGAAAAGCACTTTCATTGAGAGGGGTTGCCAAGCTTCTAAGAAATAACGAGTTTCCGAAGAACCAGCAAATATTTTTTAACCCAATCTTGATGATACTGGTTGCTAATGATCAGTACACAAATCCCACTTGGCTCACCAAATTGTGTTCTTCTAGGTTGAAGCGTTCGCCTACAGTAGAAGTTTTTATATTTAGGTTTCCCTCTGTTCTCTCCTATATAGATATATGAATATGGAACTCTAAATCCAACATCGTTTTTAGTAGCTCTTTGAAACTTGACAAAATAAAGGAGTTCTCAGTTTTGTCTCTATGGTTTGTTTCCTCTTCAAGTAGCCCTAGGCACAGACTGTGGAAAAGCACTTTCATTGAGAGAGTTTGCCAAGCTTCTAATAAATTACAGTTTCCGAAATACCAGCAAATATTTTTTCACCCAATCTTGATGATACTTGGTGGTAATGATCAGTACACAGATCCCACTTGGGTCACCAAATTTTGTTCTTCTAGGTTGAAGCGTTCGTCTACAGTAGCAATTTTTGTATTTAGGTTTCTCTCTGTTCTCTCCTATATAGATAGATGAATTTCTAACTCTAAATCCAACATGGATTGTAGTAGCTCTTTGAAACTTGACAAAATAAAGGAGTTCTCCGTTTTGTCTCTATGGTTTGTTTCCTCTTCAAGTGGCCCTAGGCACAGACTGTGGAAGCACGTTCATTGAGATGGGTTGCCAAGCTTCTAAGAAATAACGTGTTTCCTAAATACCAGCAAATATTTTTTTACCCAATCTTGATGATACTTGGTGGTAATGATCAGTACACAAATCCCACTTGGCTCACCAAATTTTGTTCTTCTAGGTTGAAGCGTTCGTCTACAGTAGCAGTTTTTATATTTAGGTTTCTCTCTGGTCACTCCTATATAGATAGATGAATTTGGAACTTTTAATCCAACATGGATTGTAGTAGCTCTTTGAAAATTGACAAAATAAAGGAGTTCTCAGTTTTGTCTCTATGGTTTGTTTCCTCTTCAAGTATCCCTAGGCACAGACTGTGGAAAAGCACTTTCATTGAGAGGGGTTGCCAAGCTTCTAAGAAATAACGAGTTTCCGAAATACCAGCAAACATTTTTTCACCCAATCTTGATTATACTTGGTGGGAATGATCAGTACACAGATCCCACTTGGCTCAAAAATTTTGTTCTTCTATGTTGAAGCGTTCGTCTACAGTAGCAGTTTTTATATTTAGGTTTCTCTCTGTTCTCTCATATATAGATAGATGAATTTTAACTCTAAATCCAACATGGTTTGTAGTAGCTCTTTGAAACATGACAAAATAAGGAGTTCTGATTTTTGTCTCTATGGTTTGTTTCCTCTGCAAGTAGCCCTAGGCGCAGACTGTGGAAAAGCACTTTCATTGTGAGGGGTTGCCAAGCTTCTAAAAAATAACGAGTTTCCGAAGTTCCAGCAAATATTTTTTCACCCAATCTTGATGATACTTGTTGCTAATGATCAGTACACAAATCCCACTTGGCTCACCATATTTTGTTCTTCTAGGTTGAAGCGTTCGTCTACAGTAGCAGTTTTTATATTTAGGTTTCACTCTGTTCTCTCATATATAGATAGATGAATTTGGAACTCTAAATCCAACATGGTTTGTAGTAGCTCTTTGAAACTTGACAAAATAAAGTAGTTCTCAGTTTTGTCTCTATGGTTGTTTCCTCTTCAAGTAGCCCTAGGCACAGACTGTTGAAAACTACTTTCATTGAGAGTGGTTGCCAAGCTTCTAAGAAATAACGAGTTTCCGAAATACCAGCAAATATTTTTTCACCCAATCTTGATGATACTTGTTGATAATGATCAGTACACAGATCCCACTTGGCTCACCAAATTATGTTCTTCTAGGTTGAAGCGTTCGTCTACAGTAGCCGTTTTTATATTTAGGTTTCGCTCTATTCTCTCCTGTATACATAGATGAATTTGGAACTCTAAATCCAACATGGTTTGTAGTAGCTCTTTGAAACTTGACAAAATAACGGAGTTCTCAGTTTTGTCTCTATGGATTGTTTCCTCTTCAATTAGCCCTAGGCACAACTGTGAAAAAGCACTTTCATTGAGAGGTGTTGCCAAGCTTCTAAGAAATAACGAGTTTCCGAAATACCAGCAAATATTTTTTCACCCAATCTTGATGATACTTTTGCTAATGATCAGTACACAAATCCCACTTGGCTCACCAAATTTTGTTCTTCTAGGTTGAAGCGTTCGTCTACAGTAGCAGTTTTTATATTTAGGATTCTCTCTGTTCTCTCCTATATAGATAGATAAATTTGGAACTTTAAATCAAACGTGGATTGTAGTAGCTCTTTGAAACTTGACAAAATAAAGGAGTTCCCAGTTTTGTCTCTATGGTTTGTTTCCTCTTCAAGTAGCCCTAGGCGCAGACTCTGGAAAAGCACTTTCATTGAGAGGGGTTGCCAAGCTTCTAAGAAATAACGAGTTTCCGAAGTACCAGCAAATATTTTTTCACCCCATCTTGATGATACTGGTTGCTAAAGATCAGTACACAAATCCCACTTGGCTCACCAAATTGTGTTCTTCTAGGTTAAAGCGTTCGCCTACAGTAGAAGTTTTTATATTTAGGTTTCCCTCTGTTCTCTCCTATATAGATATATGAATTTGGAACTCTAAATCCAACATGGTTTGTAGTAGCTCTTTGAAACTTGACAAAATAAAGGACTTCTCAGTTTTGTCTCTATGGTTTGTTTCCTCTTCAAGTAGCCCTAGGCACAGACTGTGGAAAAGCACTTTCATTGAGAGAGTTTGCCAAGCTTCTAAGAAATTACAAGTTTCCGAAATACCAGCAAATATTTTTTCACCCAATCTTGATGATACTTGGTGGTAATGATCAGTACACAAATCCCACCTGGCTCATCAAATTTTGTTCTTCTAGGTTGAAGCGTTCGTCTACAGTAGCAGTTTTTATATTTAGGTTTCTCTCTGTTCTCTCCTATATAGATAGATGAATTTGGAACTCTAAATCCAACATGGATTGTAGTAGCTCTTTGAACCTTGACAAAATAAAGGAGTTCTCAGTTTTGTCTCTATGGTTTGTTTCCTCTTCAAGTAGCCCTAGGCACAGACTGTGGAAAAGCACTTTCATTGAGAGGGGTTGCCAAGCTTCTAAGAAATAACGAGTTTCCGAAATACCAGCAAATATTTTTTCACCCAATCTTGATGATACTTGTTGATAATGATCAGTACACAGATCCCACTTGGCTCACCAAATTTTGTTCTTCTAGGTTGAAGCGTTCGTCTACAATAGCCGTTTTTATATTTAGGTTTCGCTCTATTCTCTCCTGTATACATAGATGAATTTGGAACTCTAAATCCAACATGGTTTGTAGTAGCTCTTTGAAACTTGACAAAATAACGGAGTTCTCAGTTTTGTCTCTATGGATTGTTTCCTCTTCAATTAGCCCTAGGCACAGACTGTGAAAAAGCACATTCATTGAGAGGTGTTGCCAAGCTTCTAAGAAATAACGAGTTTCAGAAATACCAGCAAATATTTTTTCACCCAATCTTGATGATACTTTTGCTAATGATCAGTACACAAATCCCACTTGGCTCACCAAATTTTGTTCTTCTAGGTTGAAGCGTTCGTCTACAGTAGCAGTTTTTATATTTAGGATTCTCTCTGTTCTCTCCTATATAGATAGATGAATTTGGAACTTTAAATCCAACGTGGATTGTAGTAGCTCTTTGAAACTTGACAAAATAAAGGAGTTCCCAGTTTTGTCTCTATGGTTTGTTTCCTCTTCAAGTAGCCCTAGGCGCAGACTCTGGAAAAGCACTTTCATTGAGAGGGGTTGCCAAGCTTCTAAGAAATAACGAGTTTCCGAAGAACCAGCAAATATTTTTTAACCCAATCTTGATGATACTGGTTGCTAATGATCAGTACACAAATCCCACTTGGCTCACCAAATTGTGTTCTTCTAGGTTGAAGCGTTCGCCTACAGTAGAAGTTTTTATATTTAGGTTTCCCTCTGTTCTCTCCTATATAGATATATGAATATGGAACTCTAAATCCAACATCGTTTTTAGTAGCTCTTTGAAACTTGACAAAATAAAGGAGTTCTCAGTTTTGTCTCTATGGTTTGTTTCCTCTTCAAGTAGCCCTAGGCACAGACTGTGGAAAAGCACTTTCATTGAGAGAGTTTGCCAAGCTTCTAATAAATTACAGTTTCCGAAATACCAGCAAATATTTTTTCACCCAATCTTGATGATACTTGGTGGTAATGATCAGTACACAGATCCCACTTGGGTCACCAAATTTTGTTCTTCTAGGTTGAAGCGTTCGTCTACAGTAGCAGTTTTTATATTTAGGTTTCTCTCTGTTCTCTCCTATATAGATAGATGAATTTCTAACTCTAAATCCAACATGGATTGTAGTAGCTCTTTGAAACTTGACAAAATAAAGGAGTTCTCCGTTTTGTCTCTATGGTTTGTTTCCTCTTCAAGTGGCCCTAGGCACAGACTGTGGAAGCACGTTCATTGAGATGGGTTGCCAAGCTTCTAAGAAATAACGTGTTTCCTAAATACCAGCAAATATTTTTTTACCCAATCTTGATGATACTTGGTGGTAATGATCAGTACACAAATCCCACTTGGCTCACCAAATTTTGTTCTTCTAGGTTGAAGCGTTCGTCTACAGTAGCAGTTTTTATATTTAGGTTTCTCTCTGGTCACTCCTATATAGATAGATGAATTTGGAACTTTTAATCCAACATGGATTGTAGTAGCTCTTTGAAAATTGACAAAATAAAGGAGTTCTCAGTTTTGTCTCTATGGTTTGTTTCCTCTTCAAGTATCCCTAGGCACAGACTGTGGAAAAGCACTTTCATTGAGAGGGGTTGCCAAGCTTCTAAGAAATAACGAGTTTCCGAAATACCAGCAAATATTTTTTCACCCAATCTTGATTATACTTGGTGGGAATGATCAGTACACAGATCCCACTTGGCTCAAAAATTTTGTTCTTCTATGTTGAAGCGTTCGTCTACAGTAGCAGTTTTTATATTTAGGTTTCTCTCTGTTCTCTCATATATAGATAGATGAATTTTAACTCTAAATCCAACATGGTTTGTAGTAGCTCTTTGAAACATGACAAAATAAGGAGTTCTGATTTTTGTCTCTATGGTTTGTTTCCTCTGCAAGTAGCCCTAGGCGCAGACTGTGGAAAAGCACTTTCATTGTGAGGGGTTGCCAAGCTTCTAAAAAATAACGAGTTTTCGAAGTTCCAGCAAATATTTTTTCACCCAATCTTGATGATACTTGTTGCTAATGATCAGTACACAAATCCCACTTGGCTCACCATATTTTGTTCTTCTAGGTTGAAGCGTTCGTCTACAGTAGCAGTTTTTATATTTAGGTTTCACTCTGTTCTCTCATATATAGATAGATGAATTTGGAACTCTAAATCCAACATGGTTTGTAGTAGCTCTTTGAAACTTGACAAAATAAAGTAGTTCTCAGTTTTGTCTCTATGGTTGTTTCCTCTTCAAGTAGCCCTAGGCACAGACTGTGGAAAACCACTTTCATTGAGAGTGGTTGCCAAGCTTCTAAGAAATAACGAGTTTCCGAAATACCAGCAAATATTTTTTCACCCAATCTTGATGATACTTGTTGATAATGATCAGTACACAGATCCCACTTGGCTCACCAAATTATGTTCTTCTAGGTTGAAGCGTTCGTCTACAGTAGCCGTT
Organism: Callospermophilus lateralis; assembly: GCF_048772815.1. Taxonomy (NCBI): domain Eukaryota; kingdom Metazoa; phylum Chordata; class Mammalia; order Rodentia; family Sciuridae; genus Callospermophilus; species Callospermophilus lateralis. The sequence continues at coordinate 52,833 of NW_027516621.1, forward strand.
TTTATATTTAGGTTTCGCTCTATTCTCTCCTGTATACATAGATGAATTTGGAACTCTAAATCCAACATGGTTTGTAGTAGCTCTTTGAAACTTGACAAAATAACGGAGTTCTCAGTTTTGTCTCTATGGATTGTTTCCTCTTCAATTAGCCCTAGGCACAACTGTGAAAAAGCACTTTCATTGAGAGGTGTTGCCAAGCTTCTAAGAAATAACGAGTTTCCGAAATACCAGCAAATATTTTTTCACCCAATCTTGATGATACTTTTGCTAATGATCAGTACACAAATCCCACTTGGCTCACCAAATTTTGTTCTTCTAGGTTGAAGCGTTCGTCTACAGTAGCAGTTTTTATATTTAGGATTCTCTCTGTTCTCTCCTATATAGATAGATAAATTTGGAACTTTAAATCCAACGTGGATTGTAGTAGCTCTTTGAAACTTGACAAAATAAAGGAGTTCCCAGTTTTGTCTCTATGGTTTGTTTCCTCTTCAAGTAGCCCTAGGCGCAGACTCTGGAAAAGCACTTTCATTGAGAGGGGTTGCCAAGCTTCTAAGAAATAACGAGTTTCCGAAGTACCAGCAAATATTTTTTCACCCCATCTTGATGATACTGGTTGCTAAAGATCAGTACACAAATCCCACTTGGCTCACCAAATTGTGTTCTTCTAGTTTAAAGCGTTCGCCTACAGTAGAAGTTTTTATATTTAGGTTTCCCTCTGTTCTCTCCTATATAGATATATGAATTTGGAACTCTAAATCCAACATGGTTTGTAGTAGCTCTTTGAAACTTGACAAAATAAAGGACTTCTCAGTTTTGTCTCTATGGTTTGTTTCCTCTTCAAGTAGCCCTAGGCACAGACTGTGGAAAAGCACTTTCATTGAGAGAGTTTGCCAAGCTTCTAAGAAATTACAAGTTTCCGAAATACCAGCAAATATTTTTTCACCCAATCTTGATGATACTTGGTGGTAATGATCAGTACACAAATCCCACTTGGCTCATCAAATTTTGTTCTTCTAGGTTGAAGCGTTCGTCTACAGTAGCAGTTTTTATATTTAGGTTTCTCTCTGTTCTCTCCTATATAGATAGATGAATTTCTAACTCTAAATCCAACATGGATTGTAGTAGCTCTTTGAAACTTGACAAAATAAAGGAGTTCTCCGTTTTGTCTCTATGGTTTGTTTCCTCTTCAAGTGGCCCTAGGCACAGACTGTGGAAGCACGTTCATTGAGATGGGTTGCCAAGCTTCTAAGAAATAACGTGTTTCCTAAATACCAGCAAATATTTTTTTACCCAATCTTGATGATACTTGGTGGTAATGATCAGTACACAAATCCCACTTGGCTCACCAAATTTTGTTCTTCTAGGTTGAAGCGTTCGTCTACAGTAGCAGTTTTTATATTTAGGTTTCTCTCTGGTCACTCCTATATAGATAGATGAATTTGGAACTTTTAATCCAACATGGATTGTAGTAGCTCTTTGAAAATTGACAAAATAAAGGAGTTCTCAGTTTTGTCTCTATGGTTTGTTTCCTCTTCAAGTATCCCTAGGCACAGACTGTGGAAAAGCACTTTCATTGAGAGGGGTTGCCAAGCTTCTAAGAAATAACGAGTTTCCGAAATACCAGCAAATATTTTTTCACCCAATCTTGATTATACTTGGTGGGAATGATCAGTACACAGATCCCACTTGGCTCAAAAATTTTGTTCTTCTATGTTGAAGCGTTCGTCTACAGTAGCAGTTTTTATATTTAGGTTTCTCTCTGTTCTCTCATATATAGATAGATGAATTTTAACTCTAAATCCAACATGGTTTGTAGTAGCTCTTTGAAACATGACAAAATAAGGAGTTCTGATTTTTGTCTCTATGGTTTGTTTCCTCTGCAAGTAGCCCTAGGCGCAGACTGTGGAAAAGCACTTTCATTGTGAGGGGTTGCCAAGCTTCTAAAAAATAACGAGTTTTCGAAGTTCCAGCAAATATTTTTTCACCCAATCTTGATGATACTTGTTGCTAATGATCAGTACACAAATCCCACTTGGCTCACCATATTTTGTTCTTCTAGGTTGAAGCGTTCGTCTACAGTAGCAGTTTTTATATTTAGGTTTCACTCTGTTCTCTCATATATAGATAGATGAATTTGGAACTCTAAATCCAACATGGTTTGTAGTAGCTCTTTGAAACTTGACAAAATAAAGTAGTTCTCAGTTTTGTCTCTATGGTTGTTTCCTCTTCAAGTAGCCCTAGGCACAGACTGTGGAAAACCACTTTCATTGAGAGTGGTTGCCAAGCTTCTAAGAAATAACGAGTTTCCGAAATACCAGCAAATATTTTTTCACCCAATCTTGATGATACTTGTTGATAATGATCAGTACACAGATCCCACTTGGCTCACCAAATTATGTTCTTCTAGGTTGAAGCGTTCGTCTACAGTAGCCGTTTTTATATTTAGGTTTCGCTCTATTCTCTCCTGTATACATAGATGAATTTGGAACTCTAAATCCAACATGGTTTGTAGGTAGCTCTTTGAAACTTGACAAAATAACGGAGTTCTCAGTTTTGTCTCTATGGATTGTTTCCTCTTCAATTAGCCCTAGGCACAACTGTGAAAAAGCACTTTCATTGAGAGGTGTTGCCAAGCTTCTAAGAAATAACGAGTTTCCGAAATACCAGCAAATATTTTTTCACCCAATCTTGATGATACTTTTGCTAATGATCAGTACACAAATCCCACTTGGCTCACCAAATTTTGTTCTTCTAGGTTGAAGCGTTCGTCTACAGTAGCAGTTTTTATATTTAGGATTCTCTCTGTTCTCTCCTATATAGATAGATAAATTTGGAACTTTAAATCCAACGTGGATTGTAGTAGCTCTTTGAAACTTGACAAAATAAAGGAGTTCCCAGTTTTGTCTCTATGGTTTGTTTCCTCTTCAAGTAGCCCTAGGCGCAGACTCTGGAAAAGCACTTTCATTGAGAGGGGTTGCCAAGCTTCTAAGAAATAACGAGTTTCCGAAGTACCAGCAAATATTTTTTCACCCCATCTTGATGATACT